>NW_027466052.1:1882500-2102500 GCF_046127955.1 Nelusetta ayraudi | reverse complement strand
TGTGTGTGTGTGTGTATGTATATATATATATATACATATATATTTTAAATATTCAGCTGGTGCTGAGAGATGCAGACGAGGAGGTCAGCAGACGGACTTGACGTTCATTCTGCACAAGCCATCGTTGATTGGTCGATGCATATAGCTCACAAGAATGAAACAAAATGCTGCCTCAATCTGGACGGTGTGAGTGATGGATTCTTTGTAAAGATAAAAAAAAATATGATGTATAAAATATTAATTAATAATTGATTAATATTAAATAATACTCGGCAGCATTTACATTTACACACTTACAAAGTGTGTGATGGGGTTCACCTCGTTCATGGCTCACTGACTTTTTTGTTTGTTTGTTTTTTTGTTGTTTTATTTACACTCCTGCCAGCTCAGTGAGTGTGTTTGCTGTCAGACTGTCCTCGGTGAACGTCTGCTCGCCGTCTCTCCTTGTCTGCCGCCCTCTGATCAGACTCTCAGTCGTCCTAAATACGTTTACTTTTTGCTAAATTTAGAGGGTTTCATTTGAATCATTCCGGATCCTGCCGCTGCCGTCTGGGTGCCACTCTGAGCAGCCCCCTGGGTCTGTCCGTCTTGTTTGTCTGTCTGTCTGCCGCGAGAGACTACACATGTTGACGACGCGACATGAGGGACGGCCGCACGGACAGACGGACAAACGGATGGCCAGCGTCAGATCTTTGCATTTTTCTTTCTCCTCCCTGATCTAAACCAGCATGCGAGTCCCTCCTGCCTGCTGGCTGCACGTGCGACGCTCCCGCACTCACACCGGAAACTACAACGGTGCAGCTCCGTCTGTCGGCCTGCGACGGCAAATGCTGTGAACTAACGGTTGGTCGGTTGCTGCAAACGCGGTGAACTAACGGTTGGTCGGTTGCTGCCGTATGCGTCCTGGAGGGTCAAACCACTCGCGTTTCTTCTTGTTCTTCCTCATCTTCTTCCTCTTCTTCTTCTTTTCTTCTCCATCTTGCTCGGCTTTGGCAAAGTGCCGCCCAAACCTGTTTGACTTGTGTGGGTGTGTGGCCCTGGTTGGGCGGTGTGGCGTCGCCACCTGCTGGCGCCCGGCATGGACTTAACGTGTTGACAAGTGGCCGCGTGTTTGGGGAGGTGGGGGGAGGGGTGGCATATGGCGGGACGAGGAGGAGGCGGAGGAGGCGGAGGGGGGGGGGGGGGGGGGAGGGGAGTGGGAGTATGTTGTGGCGCAGCGTGTGGCTGACTGGCAACCAAGGTTAGGGGTTGGGCCGGGCGGGGGGGCAGGGTCAGGTGTGGAAGTCAGCTGACTGCCCCCCCCCCCCCCCTCTACCACCACTACTACTACCAACACCACCACCACCATCACCAACCACCACCCCAGGCAACCCAGAGCTGACGAGCCTGCGGGCGCGGTGTCCCCTGCTCCTCGTCCTCGTGCAGGTTTCGAAGGCTGCTCCATGGTGCCCTCTATCTACCCGCTGGAGACGCTGCACAACTCGCTGTCCCTCAAGCAGGTCAACGAGTTCCTGGGCAGAGTGTGTGAGAGCGCCGGAGATACCACCCACACCAGGACCAGCAGAGGTCAGAAACAAGCGCACTCACTCACTCACTCACTCACTCACACACATTCACTCTCTCACTCACTCACTCTCTCTCTCACACACACACATTCACTTTCTCACTCACTCACTCACTGTCTCACACACACACACACACACACACACACACACACACACATGCACTCTCTCACTCACTCACCCACTCACTGTCACACACACACATTCACTTTCTCACTCACTCACTCACTGTCTCTCTCACACACACACATTCACTCTCTCTCTCTCTCTCTCTCTCTCACTCACTCTCTCACACACACATTCTCACTTACTCACTCTCTCTCACACACATTCACTCTCTCATTCACTCACTCTCACACACACATTTACTCTCTCACTCACTCACTCTCACACACACATTCACTCTCTCTCTCACACACACACACACACACACACACACACACACACACATTCACTCTCTCTCTCACACACACATTCACTCTCTCCCTCACTCACTCTCACTCACTCACTCTGTCTCTCACACACATATTCACTCTCTCACTCACTCGCGCTCTCTCTCTCTCTCTCTCTCTCTCTCTCTCTCTCTCACACACACACGTTCTCTCTCTCACACACACACACATTCTCTCTCTCACACACACATTCACTCGCTCACACACTCTCTCTCACACACACACACAAACACTGGGTCAAATGCAGAGAACAAATTTTGCATCCATCGGGATGTGACACACACACACACACACCCAGTCTCTCACTTACACACATTCACTCACACTCACCTAGGCGTTCTCTCTCACACACACACAGTCACACCCACACATACGCTCACACTCACTCACTCTCTCTCACACATACACACACACACGCTCAGTCACTCTCTGTCTCACTCTCTGTCTCACCCTCTCTCTCTTTCTCTCTCTCTCTCTCTTTCCCCCTCTCTCTCTCTCTCACTGGCCCTCCGATGTCCTGCTGGCAGCTCTGTCGGCCATGTTTGCGGCACACAACCAGCCGTCGGTGGACGCCTACATCCCTCAGAGGGTCCTCTCCTCCTCCATCTCACTCAGGTCTCGCTCCGACAGGCCTCCATGGTGTAAGTTATCACTCTGTCGCCGTCCGTGCTTAGAGTTTCCCCCCAGTTGGGGTCACGTTGACGCCAAAGCTGTCCACATCCTCCTTACGCCGTGCGCCGGATGTGAGCAGGCCGCAGCCGAGATGACCTTGTGCTATGCACTACTGTGTTTATTTAATAAGGATCCCCGCTAGTTGTCACCTTATGAAGACTATTCTCCACAAATCAAAGTGGGTGAAAACATTAGCCAAAAATTGTTTTTTATTTTTTTTAAAAAAAGTTAAAATACAAACCGAAATGCAAACATCTTAAAGGTTAAGTGTGTAATATTTGGAGATGTTGAAAAAGAAACTGCGACATCAATGGGTTACATTTTAGATTGCGACGTCATTCACTCTCTCCCCCACCTCCTGAGCTTGCCAGTGAGCTACGGTGGCCTGCACACCCAAACCTGGACACCTCGTCCACCGTATTCTTCATTAATTTATTTGAGGACGCGAGCGGTCACCCTGAATACGATGCACCAGGTTCCTGGAAAATATGACGGTGCAAGATGGCAGCTAACTGGGAGCAAGACTCTTGACCTTTGTATATTATTAGATATAAATAATGTCATGAACCAGCTCTGAGTCCACAAAAAAGATAGGAGACCACGTAGAGTTCAAATTAATTAGCAAAAAAGATTTATTGGATAAAGAAAAAACTAGGTACAAAAACAATAAACTGAATAATGTAGATCAGTGTTATCAGTGGTGTTAGTAGCTTGTGACACACAATAAAACTGTTGTAAGGATAGGAAAACTTCTATAAAATACTTTTATTTAACTGCCACTATACACTGTTATTAGTGTATTTATGGGCAGTATAATAAGCTTTTACCAACATAAAAATCACAAATCCAGCCAAATTTCACACACTGGATCTTTCAGTAACAATATGTGCTACTACCACCATATCTGCATCCACAGATCTTGTGGTCCTGAAGAATGTTGCACAGTCAAGACAAGACGGCTGATCCCACAGAAACCAAACGTTTCCCATAAGCGCAGCCATGTTTTGTTTTGTTTTGTTTAATTTTTTCCGGGGTGTTAGTTCCTTTTTGCAGCAAACTGGAGATGAGGCTTTTTTTTTCTTCTTCTTCCTTTTCTTCTTCTTCTTCTCCCTCCCCCGCCCCCTTTCCCTACTGCAGACAGCAGCGGTCCGTCCAGCACCGTGTCCAGTGCCGGGCCGTCGTCCCCGACCACGGCCGACACCTCGCCGCGCTTCAGCTTCAGCGAGAAGATCTCCCTGACGCCGCAGAGCAGCGAGGAGACCCACGTCTCTCAGAACCCCGCCTCCCAGCCCACTGCTGCCGCCGCCGCCGACCTCCCCCTCACTCCCAACAACTCCCCGGTGGACGTCGACGAGGCCATTTGCTGCGACGACCGGCCGGAGCTGTCGCACGAGGCGGCCGAGGTGGCTTCCGGGGGCGACGCCGCCGCCGCCGCCGCCGATCCCAGTCTGAGAGCGCCGTGCTCTGCCTTAGGCGAGCTGGCCCTGGGCCGCATGGAGGGATACTGCCTGCCGGGCTCGCTGCCGGTGCTGCTGGAGCTCCGAGAGAGCAGCAGCGAGGCTGGCTCCAGCTCCCAGACGCCTCAGTCCCCGGAGGGGCCCGACGAGTTCTTCGACACCCAGGAGTCCCTGGAGCTGTGGCTGGACAGTCCGGAGAGCCCGCCTCCCGTGGAGGAGGAGACTTAGTTCAGCGCCGCCTCCGCTACTCCACTCAGTCTGTCCGGCTGTAGCGAACCATGGTGTCGTTGGGGTTGCTCTTTAGGAAGCTGTGCCACTACACTCACTACACTCACTCATCCACCCACTCGAACACTGTTACACAATCTCTTCCCTTTTTTTTCCCCCAAGCTGCGACTTTATACTCCTGTCCAGCAGGGGGCAGAAAAGTCCAGAAAACTTTGTTTTTTTGGGTTTTTTTGCCAGTTTGAGCACTGACTGATTGAAACCAGTCCCTCATGAATGTAAGCCCTAAGCTCTAGCTGATGGCTAGCGTCAGCTGCTCTCCGCTTTTCCTTTTTTTTTCAGCAGGTCGTTACAGAGAGCCGCCCAGACAGGGGACGTGCCGCAAAGCGTAAAGTCTCTCACGTCTTTTATTTTTTTGTGTCGTTACAAATCAAAGTTGCTGAGGCTCCCCTGGTGGTTGTTTTAAAACGTCAGCGTCAACAATTAGCGCTTAGAGAAACCAAAAACTGGGTTGTTCAACAAGTGAAAAGAACATGTCTTAAGGGTCTGTGCAACATGGAAAGAGTTAACCGTCACAAGTTATTGGCTCTATTTAATCACTTGTGTATTTTTGATAAGCGTTTTGTCACTTTTGAGACAAAGTGCCGTACGCTGTATCGCTCTCAGACACATTTCAGCCCATCCAGTTTTGGATAGTCTCAGGGTGTCCAATCTGAGGGTGCAGTGGGCGGGACATTCCACCAGGACATCTCTGTGTTGATGTTTTACTTATTACCATGATGGTATGATGACGGTTGCAAACGAGTTAATCAGAATAGCAGGAAATCCTTCATTTCACCTGAAAGTTCTCAGCCAATCAAGTCGTGCACACAGCAAAAGTGAGGTCAACCTGTTGCTTTGTTTCTGTGGAGTTCTGTGTTTGTTGGACCTGATTGTGAAGTGTTTAATCTTTCGGTTGAACCTTATTGCACTGCTTCCTGCCAGAAACCCGAAGCTTCATCAGACGTATGAAATAATCAGAGTGATTTAAAAAAAGAAATAAATGAAATATTTATTTTTAAAAGGACAACAAAAACCAGAGTATGGTATTTTTATACCAAGGTCAGATATTGAAGTAATGTGTATTTTTGGGCAGAAATTAAAAAAAAAAAAAAAAACAGGACTTACTCTGAACAAACAGGATGTACTTTTATTGTGGTGAGCAGTCATGTAGCAGGTGTGCGTGCGTGCGTGCGTGCGTGGTAGTTTGTTTAAATGGGTCAGTTCACTCAATTCTCAGCTTGTTGCTTTCCCCCAAAATTAGAAGCTTAACTTCTTCCTGACATTGTCTGCCTTCCTAATTCTGATGGGTTTCAATGTTAACAGACTTTTTTTTCACTACCAGACTGGCATCCATTCTCAGCAGGGGATTTTTTTTTCCTCTCTTTTTTTCTCTGAACTGACCCTTTAACAAAACCCAATCTGTCGTTGTTATGTCCGAGTCCTGTGAAGACGTTCGGCTCTTGCTTTCCAGTTATCCTGTTGCCTTGGAATAAACAAAGAAAGAAAGAAAGAAAAAACCCTGCTGTTTGGTTTCTGTGCTGTCAGATGAACCAGTGTAGTAAACTGGTGGAGTTGAAGAACAAGGTGGTGGAAGGTGAAGTTTGGAGTCTGGACAATCTGGTCCTTGTCATATTTAAAACTGCTGCTTTTCTGTCTGTTTAGCTTGACTTGCCATTTTACAAACACACTAGAATTACTTTACACCTAAATAGGCAATCAGACTTCTAACTGAAGTATAGCCAGTTAGGTTTTCTTATGGATGTATTATTAGAAATGGATACCAAACTGGGCGACACGGTGGCGCAGTGGTTAGCGCTGCCGCCTCACAGCAAGAAGGTCGTGGGTTCGATTCCGGGACCTTTCTGTGTGGAGTTTGCATGTTCTCCCTGTGTCTGCGTGGGTTCTCTCCGGGTTCTCCGGCTTCCTCCCACACTCCAAAAACATGCATGTGAGGTCAATTGAAGACTCTAAATTGTCCGTAGGTGTGCATGTGAGTGTGAATGGTTGTCTGTTTATATGTGGCCCTGCGATGAACTGGCGACTTGTCCAGGGTGTCACCCTGCCTTCGCCCTATGACAGCTGGGATAGGCTCCAGCAGACCCCCGTGACCCTGAGCTCGGGACTAAGCGGGTATGGAAAATGAATGAATGAATGGATACCAAACTGGCGATATGGTGGCACACAGGTTTTTTTTTCATGTGGCCACTAGGGGGTACTGCAGCCAAAAACCCCATAGAGCCCAAAAAGCATCTTTTCATTCATCATTGGCTGCAATACAAAAATAAAGGCTTGTAAAATGCCTGACAGGAAGACCTTTGACCTGAAACATGGTTCATACTAAATTTCTTTCTTTCTGATTGGCCGTTCATGGTGTGATGTATTGTGTGTGTTACAGAGGCGCGATGGCCAGTGACACTACTGCTACATGCTCTGTGGGGCTGCATAATAGCGGAAGCAAAACGAAACCCAAAAACGTATTCGTCGTAGGCGCTGGGTGAGCAACTCCATTGAAATGATTGGGCCGCCACATTGGATCCTGGGGTCTTGGGGTGTCTTCACTCGCCACATCAGCCACATGCTCTCTTGCTTCCGCCTTGCGACCAGAGTCTTGCAGTACGTTGATCTACATGCACAAATAGTAGAACTTTGTCAAGTCCCGAGGTGACGCTGGACGCATGAGGAGGTGCTGGAGAGTCGGTCGGGTCAACCAGCTATGGACACAGCCCCAGCAGTCCCGTTCCCGATCGCCAACAGTGTTACAAAAACAGCGGTAACCACTCAAGGTGGGTCTTTCACCTGCACAAGTGCTCTGATGTTTTACAAAGAGGAGGGAGACGTTGGTCTTCGGTAAATGTTTTTTTATTGGTTGTCACACTTGCTCCATAGAACAAAATGTGTGTGTGTGTGTGTGTGTGTGTGTGTACATATATATATATGTATGGATATATAGGTATTTGTATATAAATATACAAATACTTATATATATATGTATATATACTTACTAAGCGAATGAAGAGAGATAAAGAGATAATATTGCACTTAAACAAGAGAGTAAAGTAAATCCGGGGGGCGGGCGGTAGTTATTCATCTTTTCTTTTCTCTTTTTTTTCTTTTTCCTTTTTTTTTTTTTTAAATAGCGTTGTTTTTTTTGTTTTTTGCAGCTATTACAACACAGGAGAACTGAGGAGGGACACATGCACGGACAAGCAGGGCGCGCCGAGAAAACCGACAGTCGTCAGGATGGGTTTCTTTTGCCACATAGACTTTTTTTGTTGTTCTGTTTTTTGCGGTGGTTAAATGTGAGCGCGCGCAAAGTTTGAATATATCGGAAACGGTCTACGGATAAAAACGTGAAGGCGAGGGCGACAGCACGCCCTCTCGTGCACGCCTGGCAGTCTGGCTTTGACGTGGTCCTACTGCACCAGGGGTTCACCAAGAGGTTCACCCAGATGTTCACCATAGGTTTGTGCTCCTACTGCACCAGCAGGTGAATTCACTGAGCTGCTCACCAGCGCTGCACAGTTTCCTCGTTTGGGGAAGGTAATGTGGAGCACACTGTCAAATGTTGACATCAACTACCCCCGTTTCACCCAGGTGGACGGATGACTGGTGGGATGTAGTGATGAGACGCGTTTTTGTCTTCCTGACCGCAGCTCAGCCTGCGGACAGAAGCTGTTTCCTTCCACCAGGACAACGGGACGGGAGGGAACTTGAGGTTGTATCGCAGCCGCTTTGGTTGCTGCCCAGCCAGCGCAGTGACGCACGGTAACCAAGGCAACCAGGGAGAATGTAAAGGTAGTCTGCAGCTTCACATTCATAGAGGTGAGGAGTTTTCTCCCTGTAGAACTGTTATCCATTTAGTTATTCATTCATTCATATCTTTTTTAGAAAAAAACCCAGGACTTTTCTGTGCGTGCACGTCTCCAGGTGGTGTGAAACCACCGAGCGTAGAAACATCTTGGAGCTGCTGAGACGCGCCATTCAGCCCGTCACGTGTCAGACGATCGAGTAATCGACGTTTGACCCCGGTTGTTGAAATAACTCCAAATCAGTACTGAATAATTTGAAATGAAAACACACCTACACACGATTGAAAAAAACAAAACAAAAAACTATGCAAAACATCCACTGAGTCACCACTGATGTATAAAAAAAAATGAAAACATTTGATAAGACACTTCAGCCAAACTCAGTAGAAAATGAAATTGCACTCTATCCTCTTCTCTGTAGCGCCATCAATCCACTCCCATCATAACGTGGGTTGGAGTTGCTGCGCTCTGCAATTTAACCATCAGCCCTGCAGTCTCATGCCACCAAATTATTTCTGCTCGTGGAGCTCAGAGAGACAAAAACAGACAGCAAAGCCTCTTCCCAGAAAGAACGACTTTCCAACTCTGATTTTCATTTCAAAGTTCTTGTCCAGAGTGGACGTGGACTGAGAGAAAATCATTTCCCCTGGCACACTGCTGGCAAAAGGTGTGCGAGTCAGCAGGTCACCATTTCAAATAGAGACGTCGCTGGTTGAGTTAGTTTTGTTTTTGTCTCTTCTGTTCCATGATACAGGTATAGCTCAGCCATAAAAACTCTCAAAAGGTTAACTGACATTAGCTGTTAAGAGTATTAATACTTTTGTTTTGGAAGGATAACTTTGACTTTATGTGCACATGATAAAACTGAATATTTAGAGGTGATTGTGGTGAAACAGAAGTCCGAGACAGATTAAGTCTCGCTTCAATCAGAAGTAACCATATAACAACTGCAGTTTTAACGTTGTGATTCTTCCTATTGTATGTTGTAAGTCGCCCGGTTATTGAGTCGAAAGCAACATTTGCATGTGCTTCATCGAGTGTCAGCGGCAGTAAGCCCGAAAAGTCGGCGCTCAATTAAAGTGCTGCGTTAACGCTCCACACGTGCATCCAGGTTGTTTCTGAGCAGTAACGGACTCACTGCGCATTCAAAGTTCACCTCATAATCTCATCTCACTTCACTTCACTTCCCTCCTGGCATGACAGAAAGGCACTCGTGGGTCTCGTCTTCAACCCACTTCTACCCACGTCTCTCATTCAACGACACAATGTCCCTCAGCAAACCACATCTTCCTGTCCTTGGACCAGAAATACATTCTTCGACACAGTTTTTTTTTTTTCTTCCATCTTAAAAAATAAATAAATCATATAGCCGCAGCTGCCGATATGAGCGCTGCTCTGCACAATACGTCAACACAACCTAAACATCAAGATTATTAGTATTTTATCTGCACTTTAAAATATGAGCTGTTGCTACCAGTCGTCCTCTGATCCTTTGCAATGATGTGATCATACACAACAAAAAAAAAGGTTCTTCCAAAACCGAAACGAAACCACGGTAGGAAACAGCCTATGGAATGGAATCTGATCAATGTTACAATAAAAATTACCTGAAAAAGAGATTTAAAAAGAGCACAAGTCCACTTGAACACTTTCTATCATGTAATACAATATTTGAAGGAGAAAAACTGATGTAAATAGAAAGAATCGAAACTGATTAGTTGTTTAGCCTGTGTCATGTCTGGGATTTGTTTGCTTGGATGTGCAAACTTGTGCTTTGATTCAGGGCCCGTATGAAACAAATGAATCAAACTGTATATTGCCCCCTGTCTCTTCCCTTTTCTGACAGTAGGACATGGTTTATTTCTCTCTAGCTGGTGGGCAAAGACTGTAAAATAGTTTGGGAAGGCGAAAAACACAGAGGATCAGAAGAAAACCTTCCCTCTCTTCCTACTGGACGGGACAGACAGAGGACACAGAAAAAGTAGCTGTAAGACAAACAGTGATAGCTACCACCAGCTTTTCACCAAAACAAACAAACAGAAAGAAACCTGTTTCTGTTTCTGTTTCTGAATGCAACTAAATTGCCTGAAAACATACAAACATCAGAGCGGACGGAAACGGACGGATCCTAGAACTCAATCTTGCAGGCGGGGAATGACTCGTCCTGCATGACAACAGTGCTGCTTGAGGCCAGGACCATGATGTTCAGCTCTTGCTGCCTCTCGTGGGTCTGCTGGTACCAGTCTCGGGTCACCTCTGTGTCATGGGTGGGAATCAGGGTCACCTGCGGGTGGGAGGTTGTGAGGTTGGACAGAGCGAATACTACATTTCTCATAGTAAGTCTTTAGATGTTTATAGGTGGTGTTGTGTCGCTTGCCAATGTTTCGAAACTCACTGAACTGACCTAATTGAAATGATTCTTACATTTTTCAGTTAAGCTAAGCTCAGTTACTTTCAGTTATGCTTCAATTCCATTTTGAATCTCTTCACCTTCCATGGTTAATAGTGTGGTGAAAGCAAATGGGTGACGTTTCAGTTTTTGGCGTGAACTATGACTGGCGTGATTTTTAAATTTGCCTCAATGTTCAAACGTACCTGGAGGTTTGATCCCCATTGAGCTTTGCCATCCAACAGTGCGTCCAGGACCCCTCGGCTGGGTTCACCACTTGCAGCGTCGTTTCCACTCACCACATAGTGCGCCGAGCGGACACGTTTGAAAAACTCCTGGTCCACATTCTTGGCACTGCAGTGATTGGGAATGTATGCCAGGTCCACATATATGGGAAGGCCTGGAGCACCTGCAGAGCCGGACTTCTGGGAGCCTGAGTGGGGGAGTAGGGGGGGGGGGGGGACAACACGCTTCAGAAGAAGATCAGTCTAGTCTTAACATATCTGTTTTAGAGGTTCTTACCTGAGCTTGCCTTGACACCATTGCTCAGGGCCTTGCTGGGGTTGTAGCTTGACTTTGATACATCATCTTCTTTAGAGCCCTGTCCATCTGACAGACGGGACATACGGGAGCTCTTGTCTGCCTCCTTCTTCTTCAGCGTGGCGCTGCGAGGAGACACTGTCTGTTTAACGGGCAGTGGAGACTTCTTGCGTCGACCAGGAGATGCCGATTTGGTTTTCCCTGAAGCTTTCTTTAAGCTCTTGGTTTTTGGTTCTTTCTTCACAGAGCTGTGATCCAAAGACTCTGGATCTACCATGCAAACATCTGGGTGCGGTGGATGGGGGTAGGGGTCCATCCGAGGAGCTGGAGGAGGATCGTGGCCCCTAGTCAACTGATGGCTGGCAACACCCACGGTCGATAATTTATCAACAGGCATGTAATCAGCATCCTCGTCCGAGTCCATGTTGGCCTCTCCTGTGGCTGAGGGGTATTCCTCATTGCCTGGGTGCATTTCAGAGTCTGACTGAGAAGCTAAGGATTCGCTAACAGAGGTGGGAGGCGTGTCCTCTGTAGCCAAACCCAGCCCAGCCATCATTCCTCCGGCTTGTTGCAGAGAGCCACTGTCCCTGCTGTGAGACTGAATGGTGTGCATCTGTGTTTGGGCCCTCCTCTTGACTGACAGGTCATGCTCGTCATCCTGTGACTGGTCACTCCTGTGCCCGTGCTCATACTCCTCTTTCCCATCACTGGATAACTGCCCTGTGCATGGATTGATGAAGGAAGGCGAAAGGTCGTCTTTGCGCTGCCTGAACTCTGAGGAGGAATATCCGGGAGAAGTGCGGCTGGTGTAAGAGGAGGTGGCTCCCATTGGCATCTCAGCAGCAAGCTCCTGATCACTGTCGTAATCATCATCCTGCTCCCCTCGGCTGCACTCTTCGGCGTAGAATGGTGAGCGAAACGGCTGGCTGGCTGAAGAGAGTGACAGTGGGCGCACAGGGTGCTCTGGCTCCATCTCGCACTCTTCTTCAAATTCATCATCATGGCGGTAGTGAGGGGGGGAGTCTCCAGGAACCATTCCTTTTTTGGACATGTCCCACTCATAGGAGCTCTGATACCCTGTTGCCCCCTCCCTACATTCTACATTGGTGGGTGACAAAGCTGCAGCACTGGCAGTGAGGGTGCTGCTTGAACTGACCTCAGTGGGACCATTGGCTGTATCTGATTTGCTGCTCTGAAGAGTGGAGGCCATGTAAGAACCCAGAACATCTGGTAGTGCCCCAACTGTCTTGTCGCTGGCAGTGGGAGCAGCGGTTTTCTCAGAAACTGGAAGGCTGACTGCCAGGTCGCTGGAAGGCAACCTTTGAGTCATTTCACGAATGTACGCGTCCTCGTCCTCCTCCTCACTGCTGTCAGTCTCTTCAAAGTAATGCTTACCTTCTATGTCTGGGCGAGGTGAAGATGTGATGCCAAACAGAGCAGCACTTGCTGCCTCTTTTTTCTTGGAGAAGTCTGTAGGAGAGAATGGTCTGGCGGTGGCCCCAAATGCAGCAGCTGCATCCAGGCCGGATCCTTTAGAGCTTTCTGGTTTAAAGAAGCAGTCCAACTGTGGGCCTTTGTCCATTGCTCCTCCTGAAATAAGCGTTGCCTCCTTTTGTGCTTCAGCAAAGGCACTGGCTGAAATTGAGGGCTCAGGTTTGACCTCCTCAAATTGGCTAAGAGGTGAGAAGTGGGATAGACTAGAGGGGGACTCAACTGTTTTGGTGGAAATGTACTTTTCAGATACTTCAAGGTAGTCGTCCTTGGTGGCAGCAGAGCTGGTTTGGCAAGGATTCATGTTCAGAGACTGTTCTTCTTTAAATGAAGAGTACTCAAAGGTCGGCTCAGCAGAAGTTTCCAGCTCTTCCCCGAACTGACGACTGGTGGAGAGAGAGCCTGAGGTGGAGGAGGAGTAGCTGTAGGCAGAAGAAGAAGAGTACCCAGGTGTAGTTGTGTATTGGAAGCTTGTGTCCAATGGCGCCTTACCCAGAAGATCTGGCGTCTTCTGCTTTGCCAAATCAGGATGATCTTGACTCTCCTGGTTAAAACTAGCTTCTTTTGTCTCTGAAGTCAAATTCATGTCGTCTTTGTCACCATCTCTGTCACCTTTGTTATCAGTGTAACTGGATAAAAATGACTCTTTTTCCTGACTTCTGAATGAGTGCTCAAACCCTGAGTAACCACAGAAAGCTGCTGCTCCTGAATCCATCGGCTTAACACTGACAGGGGAGAAGTCAGTCTTTCCCTTGTCTTCAGTCTTTACAGGTGAGACGAGGCTGGTTTCCATCTCATTGGGTTTTCCTTGACTGTTAAAGCCATATCCAGCCATGGACACCATAAATTCAGGCTTATTGGCACTCATTTCAGTGACAGGACTTTTGACTTCCTTCTCAGATTTTTCTTTGGCACCTTTCTCCATATCAGAGTCAACCACTGCCTTTTCCTCTTTTTCCTCCTCCTCTTCTTCTTCTTCTTCTTCTTCTTCTTCTTCCTCCTCGTCCTCTTCTTCGTCCTCCTCGTCATCGTAGTCATCAACAACTTCATCATCATCATAGTCCTCCTCATCTCTCGCAGTGAGTTTGGTCATATCGACCTCCAGGCATGTTCCTTTCTCACCAAAGCCTGTGGTGGCTGGTTTACCTACTTCTAGCATTGTCATTGGCTGTTGTGTCTGGAGCTTCATGCCATCTGTCGGCGTCTTTTTTTCTGGCAATGACGAAACTGCAAAGGCCTTAGGTCTGTCTGCCTCAGATGGAAAGTCTTGAGTCATGCTCGACTCAAATGTCTCCTTCTCCTCAAACTCTTTTCCGGGGGGTAATTTCACAGAAGAGCATTTAGAGTCAAGCCCAGAAGAAGTGCCATACTCTTTTTCTGTTGTTTTGCCTGATATCATGGATGGAGCATCTTGTCTTGGTCGTTCTGTGTCACCCTTTGCTATGTCTTTCTCCATTTTGTCTAGGGACTCTTGGCGATATGAATCAGAGTCCATTGAGCTGGTCTTGCTGTCATAAATGTCACCGTAAGAGAATGTCTTGCCATGCACATAAGGCGTATCTTGTCTGATATACGTGGCTCTCCCTTCTCTCTCTGGATAATTGTAGAGGTTAAAATGAACGCTTTTTTCTGGCTCTGTGATGTCCTTTGCTGGACTTTCACTTTGAGGGCTGACTTTGTTTGGATCCATGGGTGAAAACTTAGAATCTACCTCAGATGGGAACTCGTCATCTTTCTCATCTTCGTCCTCGTCCTCGTCCTCCTCGTCCTCCTCATCAGAGTACATAACTTGAGGTTTTGACTTCTCCTCTGCACCAAATGATATCTGAGTTTTGTGCAAACTCTGGACCTCTGCTTCTATCTTTGTTGACTGGGATTCAAAGGTGAAGTCGTCATCCAAAAAGCACCCCTCTTTTGCCTCCATCAGTTTGGCCTTTACAGTGGGCTGTAGATCCTTTTTGACGTAGGCATCGTCATCCTCGCTATCTTCTGCAGATTCGTCTGACTGTTCAAGTACTGTCTTTTCACCTTTTGTCATGATGAAGGATGTGTTTTCTGAGATGGTGACTGATTTGTCTGTTTTCAGAGCGTTGGCTTTTTCAAAAAGCTCATCTTTTTCCTCTGTCTTAAAGGGTTTTTCTTCAGTTGGAGAATAGCCACTGCTAGTAGGCACTGACTGAGTGGGAGAGGCGAGTTTCATGGTGCTGTCATCAGGACTGAGGCATCTTTCTTCACTCTCCTGCCTGGAGTGGGAGTCCAAGGGCCCAAGTGAGAAAGATGGAAGAGGGGAAATAGACTTTATATCAGCATCAGCTTTGTGTTTATCCATGTCTAAGATGGACTGATTTTCTTTCACAGCCTGAGAGGATGACCAGTCAAGTGGTCGAGTAGGAGAGACATTAGGAGAGGGAGATTTCTCCTTCTCCTGGAGTAGGCTGGACGCAGCTTGTTCATAGCCCTCATGGAGTTTTCCCAAAGGAATGTCAATGTTAGGTGTCTGGTCCTCATCCTCCTCTTCCTCATCGTCCTCATCTTCTTGTGCCGATTTGATCCCTGCATCGCCCTCCATCTCAGGTACAGTGGGCTGGTACTCATCGGATGAAGGGGACTTGAAGCACTTGTCATCCTCCAGAGAGGACGTGGGTGAGATGGTTCCTGCTGAGTGAAGGTAGTCCTTTCCCTGAATGGTCTCAGGGCGTAACGGAGCATTGTTGGTGGGGTCAAGCAGAAGCGAGGTCCGACCGGCTTCTTCCAACTGTGGCGCTGACACAGAGGCTATGGATTGGTCCTCAGCAACAGATGTGGCAAAGGATGACATTTTATCATATTCAGTGATGGATGTGGCAGAGGAGATGTGCTCCTCCTCTGCAAGAGGAGCAGCGATAATGGTAGGGTAAGGTGCAAGCTCATGCTCCTGCCCTGCCGTGAAGGTTTTGGGTTTGACGTCATCAACATCGACCGTGGTGGAGCATTTCAACTCTTTTATCCCATGTATAGAGTCAAAGGTACCTGGGGCATCAGGAACAGAGACGTCATAGGAGCCCACATCATAACGTAGCTGCGGGATCTTGTCTTCTGTGTCTTCGTGGATTTCCTCATCAGAGAGGGTCTGTTCTGTCTCTGAGTAGCCAGGAATGGTCTCGTCCTGGATGAAGGAGAATGGCTCAGAGGTGGTTACGGCCTGCAGGCCAGATGGGGCTGCAGTTGATGACAGTTTCTGATCAGTTGGCTTGATGTCCCACTCTTTCCCAGTTTTATCTGTCTTTATCTCCTCTGTTTTATATTTCAGCACCTCCTCATCCTCTGTTCCTTCAAGTTCAGCTTTTTCAATCACATCATCCTCCTCCTCTGAGCTCTCACTCTTCTTTGATCTGTCTTGCAGGTCGTCCTTTGCGGACAATTTTTCATGTTTCTCCATTTTCTCCTCCTCATACTTCTTGTCAGTTGCTTTCTTCTTATCAACAGCCACCACATGCTCTGATGAGCCTTGGTTATTATAGTCTTCTTTGACTGGAGATTTTGGTGAAACAGGTTTTATCTCAATGTCCACTGATGGGCCTTTCTCATCTGGGAACTTTGAGGACAACATTTTTGTTTCCATATCCAGCAAGGGTCCAGCCATCACATCTTTCTGAATCAGTGCTGTCTGCACACTGACCAACTCTTCCTGCTTCAAAGCCTCAAAGTCCTCAGTCAGGTCCTCTGGAGAAGACATGATGGACCTGTCAGCCAAAGCTGCGGCTGCCACCTCTTCTGGAATGTTCTTTGGAACAGGCTTGTTCTTATTTGCTTTCTCTTTCCCTTCTTTGTTCTTGTCTGTCTTGGGCTTGGATTGAGCTTTGACTTTGTGCAGAGTTTTTCTCACTTCAGGTGTCAGCGGCTTCAGGTCTGGTTTCGTGATTTTTCTCAGCTCCGGTTTGCTCTGTTCCTTCTTTTTGTCCTCTTTAGCTTTGCTGTCTTTCTTCTCTTCTTTTCTTATGTTTTCATCTTTCTTGGAATCACGTTTATCTTTCCTAATTTCCTTTTTCTCTTTGTCCATCTTTTCCTCCATCTTTGCAGGTTTATCCAGCTTGCTAGGTTTTTCTTTGGATATTTTCTTTTTTTCTGACTTTTTCTCAGCCCCTGGAGCCACCATGCTGTTTTTTTGCTGCTTGGTGGCCTTTAAATTCTCACCTTTAACTTTCTTCTCGTCCTTTTTTTCCACTTTGTTCTCTTTGGCAATGTCACTTTTAGATTCCTCTTCCTGTCCGCCAGTTTCCTTCTTAGCGGTTTTTGAGTGTGGTTTTGGTGAGGATTTAAGACTCTCTTTGCTGTCAGTTCTTGATCTCATTTTGGTTTGTTTGATGATGGGCGGCGGTGCACCAGACAGGATGTCTTTTTGTGTAGCCACTGGGTAGCGCAGGAAGTCCAAATGTTTAAGTTTCTCAAGACCCTCAAATATTTTATTCTGTGGGGCATTTCCAGGTAAGAGCACCCTGACTATTTTCTCTGTTGGACGGTGAGGAATCCAAACTATGAGAGCGGTTACAGATGTTAAATAAGGGACAGATATTTCACCCTCTTTTCCATTAGGCATCATGATGCCTGTCTTGGCTTTGCTGTTTCCAGCCCATTTCTGCATAAGGAACTGCATCTCTTTGCTCTCCTTCACAGGATTTAAGACATACATATCTAACTTTCCCACACCAAGTTTATGGAACAGTGTGATAGGCTCAATAGTATTGCTGACCACCCGGTGAAGAGGTTCTGGGGTGATGCCAAGCTTGTTGAGGTACTGCAATGTCAGAGATGCCTCCTCAATGCTGCGCTTGACTTTCAGCGTGGACTCGGGCATCCTAAGTTTTTCGGGAACGTTGAAAAACACAATGCCAAGCTCTGGAGAGATCAGGTTTTTCATCCACTCACCGCTGCCACTGGAACCAGATCCTTGATTACATTCTTCCTCCTGCTCTGCAATCTTCCTCTGAAACAAACCATTAATGCCAGGGAGGTTGTCTGCACCAATATGGGTGATGAGAACAGCATCAATCCTGTCAAGGTGTCTCACTAGCTTCCAAAAGCAGGACTTGCGATCAGATCCTCCATCAACCAGGATGTTGAATCCGTTGACGGCGAAGAGAGCAGAGTCACCCCTGCCTCCGGGGAATATGTAGCAGCACGGTTTAGACAGTTTCAGAAAGCCTCCAGAGGTTGGTGGCTCCAGGAGATCAAAGGATGATGGCATGTCGACTGTCTCCGACACGTACTCTGTGAACTCTGTTACTCCGTCCATGTCAGGGAGGTGGGGTTCAGGGTTTAAGCGGTATTCTAGAAGGTTTTTGAGCAAATGCTGCTCCTGGCTTTGGCCCAGGGAGCTCCAGCCTCCGTCACCTTGACAGGAGATGGTAAGTCTAGACAGCTGCACTGAGGAGACTCTGGTTAGAAGTTCGGTCACCTATAAACACAGTGTGAGAAAAAGCTGAAAGGTGAGCTAGTCCATTCCATGCAACTTGAGTTTTTTGGAGACAAGTCACACTCTGCTAACCTCGGGGTTGGAGATGATGTTGGCAAAGTGCTCTGAGGATATGGCTCCACTCTCCAGTAGAATATCACCTCCCTGCTCGGAGCTCTGCCCACTCAGCACCAGCAACTTGTTTCCAGAAGAATCAGTGATGAGAGAGCGTATCTAGGACCCATGGGGAGAAAAAAATTGTTCAGGTGATTGGCAGAAAACATTTTGTAATTTGACTTTGCAAACTTGGACATTCCAAAGAAAACAGGACATGGTTGAAGACACCCTGTTGGGTCAGTGTGAAGCCTGGAGGTGGTGGTGGTGTTTGAAGATAGTCAGGCTGATTCTGTTTACCGCTGAGACTGCTGTTTCCTCTGAGGGGTTCACCAATACCACCGTCTCCAGGACATCACTGCAGTACTGAAGAATCCGCTGGCCTGCAGCAAAGAGAATGACACAGTCATGAGACTAAGGTCCATCCATCCATTTTCAATACCCGCTTACTCCTGCACACAGGGTCGCGGGGATCTGCTGGAGCCTCTTCCAGCTGTCATGGGGCGAAGACAGTTTGGGGTCGCCAAACTTTATTTGTAATGGGCCACATGACGGAACTGCATCGCTAAAGTCCTGGCATTTTTTTTGTTGACCAGGGGAGCGGGGAGGCGGAAGCACGCTATCACTGTCGCGCTACGCTAACGTGTCGGCAAAGTTACGTGCCGCCAAAGTTTCGTTTGGGGGGGGGGGACATACACTCCTTCACACACACACACTCACACACAAACCAACAAACCAAGGGACAATTTAGAATTCCCAATTGGCCACACATGCATGTTTTTGGCATACTTTAAAAATGCACTTAATCTTTCGTGTTGCTTCACCGTGCCTGAACGACACTCGAGCAGCAGCCAACAACAGCAACAGTCTGTTGTTTGTCTACCATGAAGTTTATGTCCAAACCATGAACTAAACATTCTAATTGAACCACTTGAGATGGGGAGACGGCACGCTACTTACTGGAAGCTTTGATGTAAAATACACACAAGCCACTAAAATGTCAATCAAGATGGTAAACCATGAATTGTAAGTGTATAAACATGTCCCTGATGATTTCATGGGCTGGCAATTCGCATCTTTATATGGGTAATATCTCTTTGAGTGGATTCATTAAATACAATCAGTTACATTGCAATATTTTCTATCCAGCAGACAACAGAACTGTGGAAGAGTAAAGGCATCACTGACTGCAGGTGAATACTGTCCGGTGCACCACTCAGAAAATCCCCAGTACGTAGACATCAGATTCTGACGATCTTTAATGGTTGCTTATGGAAAATTTAACTCTCTCCCCTCTATATGGGCTCAAAGTGAATCTCTGAGAGGTCTTCAGTGAATCAGCAGCAGAGAAGAGGCCTCAGTGCCTTCAGTTATTTGCCTTCAGATATGTTTTGATCAAACTGACCACACTGCAGCATCCACACTGACACAGCCACTGTTTACAACCCCAGCAGAAGCTTCTTGTTTCTCTCATGGCAAAACGCTGGTGTAACTCCACCTCTTCCTCCTCAGACCATGCTGACTGGTCCAGTAATGCTCTGAGAAGATAAAAAAATGAAAATGTGAAAATTAAAAATAAAACATTAGGTGTGAATCTATGGTTTCAGCACGCCCTTCCAGGCCTGATCATGAAGGACGGGCATTCTGAGTCTAAATCCAGCCAACCACTGAACTTGCAGAGCCTTTGTTTTTCTAAATCACACTCCAATGTCGCTTCAGAAGCGAAGCACCTGTCAAGACTCAACAACTTGTTACCGACACGTCGCAGCGTCCTGCCAACAGCAGAGCTGCAACCTTCTCTTCTGCTCACACGTCATCTCATTTCTTCACCCTCCTCCTCTTCCTCCTCCCTCATCCCCGGAGCAGCTTAATCCCTGAAATACGCTCCATTTCATCCACTCACTGACAACAGTAACAGAATCTAATCCTTCAGCCACCAGCCTCACTGGCTGTTGCTATGTGGACGCTGCCGCCGCCGCCTCCACCGCCGCTACTGCTGGCTGAGTTACACTGACCCAGTCCAGGCTGAGGGAGACGCATTGCAGCATTTGTGCATGAGGTTGGAGGGGGAGAGGGGCATAAGAGGAGGTGGTGGTGGGTGGGGGGGTTCACACAGCATCTTATAGTGCTGGATGTGGAGGCGAGAGCCCGAGCGGCAGCAGCGGCTTCATCACAGTGTCTATATTTAGATGCTGCTGCTGCTGCTATTGCTGCTGCTGCCTTGGTTATTTATCTCTGTTTCCCAGCAGTAGGAGGAGAACGACAACGACCATCGGAGGAGGAAACCATGAGAGAACAGCAGCAATGAATGCTGACTGACCACTTTACTCAGCTCAGTGAGTTCAGTGAGCCGATGCCTCAGCCTGATGGACACTGCCGCTGCCGCCACGGTTGCAGCCGTTTTGACTTTATCTTCCTCTGAAGCGTGTCTGGACACAATGTTCTCGTAGAGAGCCACACAAGGCTGAAATCCTCATTATTGCCTGTCACCTCAGTCTGTGTGTGTTAATGACAATGGACAGCGAATGAATGCTAATGAGGATCACGCTAAAGTCTCGTTGACCTAGATTTAGCGTCGCATTTCCGAAGTTTCCTTCACGCTAACAATCCAAACCCTCAGAGACAGCTGATTGGCTGCAGCTCTGATAACAGTAAACCCGAATCGTTCAGACTGTGGAGAGGCAATGTTGCTTGAATGCTGCAATAGTGCACAGAAAATGACAAGTGAAGGTTACTTATTCATTTGTTTAACCTTTGATGCAATAAAAATCTGCTTCTTTTTTTTAAAAAATAAAAGCACATGGGCAAGTAGACCTGGCGACAGTGGCACCACAGGGTGGAGGGATGCGCTAAAAAAAATGTATAACACAAGGTGATTTGCGTGCTTTCAAATGACCTGGTGGCTGGTCAGCAGACTCACTTTTTCAAACTATTTGGAAAAGAGCTCACAGAAACTATTTTGAAAGTGCATGCCCCTTCAAAATAAAACCATGAAAGTGTTTGTTTACAAGCCAGCAGGGTCTTCCAGTTTCTGTCCATGGATGTATAATTGTGACTGGATTTGGACTTTTTCCAGTGGTCATTTGAGATACTGCAGTCGAAAATCCCACATCTACCAAAAAGCCTTTTTCCCATAGATCAGAAAACAAAAATAAAAAAGCCTATGAAATGGTTGACAGTGTGTTCATAAAAAATATTTCTATTATTTATTATTTGTTTCTATTATTTTATTTTTTAGAAGTCGTGGCACTTTAAATCTTTCTTAAAAAATAACACCCAGAAAGTCCCCCGTGCTTTATGGGCCACATGGTGTGGAAGTAACCTTGAGGTCAATTCAAAATAGCAGACTTTTTCGCTGTATGCCTTTGTTGAGCGACTCATTTGAAATGAACAGGCCACCATCTTTGCCTGAACAACTCATAGTTCATTGACTGAAAACTGCTGCAATGAAACAACTCAGTTTAGCCGTGAACTCAGTGTTTGTTAAACCTGCATTGTGAATTAGACTTTCACAGGTGTCTCATCCAGACGTACACATCCAGTCCATGTTGTGTTGCGCCAGAGTTTGTGTTAAAAAGCTCTCATATCTGCGTGGGATTTTTATTTTGTTTTATTTTATTTCAAGCTTAAGATTGCTATTATAACTGTTGCAAACATTAGCTTGTTTTTCTGCATACCCTTTCTGTCATTGCTTTCCTGACTGAGCGGTTTGCATGCTGTTCCTCTGAGCTTTGCTTCCCTCCGCAACCCAGAATCCAAGTGAGATGTCTGAGTGGGTGTTTTGAAAGCAGCAGGCGCCTACACACTCCGGCCTCTGGTGCATGATAGGAAGCCGTGTTTTAAATGCGACTGTTTTTTTTGGTCCCAACTGACGTTTCCATTCTGCCCACTGTTGTGGTGCCCCCCGGTGGCGGAGGAACTGGACCTTTCCCACACAGACACGCTGCTCTTTGTGGCTCCACGCATCTGAGATTTTCCTGCTGGCCTTCACATTTTGTCAGCGAGATGTGGCCTGTGGTCGTTCTGCAGCGGAACACCAACCACTCTGTAAAATACCACCAATGGACTCTGTAAGACGTCCCAGATGACTTGCACACTCCACTATCACATCTCAGCTCAGCGTCATGAGGCTGAGCTAAAGCAGCAAACTAATCGTGAGTTGTTTATTCTGTGCCTAGCTATTCTGATCGTGCTAGTTCACTGAGCAGCACAACCCACGGCCCATGGTGACTATAGTGAAAACAATGAAGAGCAACAAGAGGCTGAACAGCAAGACATTGGCCCACAGAGCATCTGAGTCTCTGCAGCATCAGATCACATTTCTGAATTGTCTGAAATCAGATCTGGAGCTCGGAGGAGTCAACTAGCATTGTTCCGACCTCAACTGTGCCCTTAACTCATTCAGTGCCTACAGTGAAATGGTGGTCAAACTTGCCACTACTCAGCAATTTAATGTGTGTGTTTGTCTTCAGTTAGATAGATATTATTGCTAAATACAAGGTGGGTAACGTGTCTCAGCAGCCTAAAGCAGGACAGTGTAGTTTATCTACCATAAGACTAATGCACCAAATGCATTTCTGTGTTTATGTGTTTCAATAAAATGTCAAAATTTTAGCTGAACTTTTCAAAATTTGTCTAGGAAAATTGGGGAAATTTACACAATTACAGCAACATGTGGGGCAATAAAGAAGAAAAAATGATATGTAATAATAACTATTTATGGAGTAAGGAAGGAAGGAGAAGAATGTATTCACATCTATATGGAGAGTTCTTTTTTTTAACAAATTATTTACATTACATTGAAAATATAAATACGTTTTTTTATTGCAAATTCAAAACACAAGTGCTGAAAATCTGCTACTCGAAGTGAGCGAGCGAGTTAAACTCCTTCTGTCGGCAGATAGAGGGCGCTGATGCAGCTCCCAGGTTAATGGCCACAAACATGTGGAAGGTCCAACAAAGCATAGGTTGCAGGACAAGGCTATAAACAGAGGGCTAAACATGCTGCTTTCTGAATGTCAAGACAGTTTAAAGAGAGGCAAAGACTTGCTGCAGACAGCTGACTTGGAGTTTAGCCCCTCTCACGGTTTCTCAATATTTTAACTATGAGGCAATTAAATGTTTTCACTTTTAGTCAGATTGAATCCAGTTGATGCAGGAAATTTGTTCAAAAAAGTTCCACTAACCACTTTAATTCTAAATCTGTTTGAATATTCAATTGGTTGGCAATTGGCAACTGGTCAATTGGTTGAATATTTAGATTCCCAAAACGATGCAATCCCAGCAGAAAAGATTAATTGATTCATTGATTCATCTATCTTCTAAACCCCCTCCTCCTGCACTCAGGTTTGCATAGATCTGCTGAAGCCAATACCAGTAGCAGGCAAGGCTACAATCTGGACAAGTCCAGGGTGTAGCAGGCCTACAGAGAAAGACACACAACCATTCATGCTCGCAATCGCTCCCATTGCCAATTTGCCGTTCCCAATTCGCCTCACAGGCATGTTTATGGACTGTGGGAGGAAGCCGGAGTAGTTATGATTCTCTTGTGCAATAATTAAACCATAAAAAAGACAAATCTGGGCATTAAAGTCAAAAGTATCAACATTGCACATTCATGTCGACTGATAAAAGGACTAAACGTCAACAACCTCGAAGAGATATCAACCAAACAGTGCTGATGTCCTTTGCCAGCCGAGTTCTGGATTAAAACAGCTGTCAGTTGCCTGTGTGCATGTTCCTCCCTATATTTAGAAATATTTTGTCTGGTCAGTTGCATAAGTCTGGGGGCTTACTCGGAGAGCGAAGTCTAATCCCTGCACCGTTTTCCACACAACAGATTGAGCGGAACAGAGGACGCTCAGCTGGTCCCTTCAGTTTCTGAAGATGATTCTCTTTTTCTCTCTCTTTTTTTCTCCTCCACCTAAAACAATCAGGTCACTCAAATCTCACGAATTGAATGGAGAGCAGCGGCAGACAGCAGCACGCTGCTACACGAGTGGAGACGGAAGGTTCACAGGCGGCGGCAAGGAGGAGGAGGAAGACGAGGACGAGCAGGAGGAGGATGAGGAGGAAGTGGAAGAGGAGGAGGATGCAGCCTGCACCACCAACCCGAAAACTGCAACCTCATCCTGCATGGTGTGTTGGGAAATAAATGAACATAATTACATTTCTTCAATCTTAAAAAGAACAAACAAACAAGAAAGCCAGAGAAAGAGGTTGCACGGGCAGAGGTCATGACACCAGCATCATTTGACATGTTCCAGCAGCAGTGAAATGATGTGGCGCTCCCTGTAGTTGGCCAAAAATGACAGAAAATGCCGCTGAATGAACTAGGCCAAAGTGTCCTTGCACTGTTAGTCAAAACACCTTCATGACACTGAACGCAAAGATGAAAAGCGGCATCGATTTCACGGGATTTTGTGATTCCTGCCACAGATTCAGCTGTGAACAACCTGCTTCCTCTCATCTGATTCCAGCAGAACCGTGTCACGGCCGGCGCCTCTGTGTGTGTGTGTGTGTGTGTGTGTGTGTGTGTGTGCGCGCGCCAAACCTGCTGTCACCGAATCGAGTCCACGACCTGCGTTACTTACATCATCCGGGTTCCTCCGGAGTCCAGCAACCTCTCGCGGTCAAATTCCTTCACTGTCTCCGTCCCTCCGACGCTCCGCCGCAGCGACGCCCCGGCGATAGGAAACGAGCGACCCGTCGTTCCGTCGTGGTTTTCCTCAACAATCGCCGTTAATTCCTGTTTTAACTGCTTCTTGACGTGAACGATCGACAGCTCACAGCGGAGGACCGATGAGACACACACGCCCCGCTGGTGATGCAGCCGAGTGTACGGCGAGTGTCGGCGGTGCTGATGGAGGAGGGCGGGGCTGCTGCTGCTGCTGCAGTAGCCTCCACGGTGCCTTCACGGACGGTCGTACACGGCTGTTGCTAGTCGTCATGCGGTGTTAAAGGGTCCAGTTAAAGGGAAAGTATGATTGGCAGGCGGTTCTTAATGTGGGCGGAGGGACGGGGGGAAGGAGGGGAGATGGGGCATCACCCGGAGCAGCCAATGGAGCAGGCGTGGGCAAAACTACGGCCCGGGAGCCATTTGCGGCTCATTAAGCTTTTTAATCCGGCCCGCCAAAATTTAAGAAATTATTTTAATAGTCAGTAAGTCAGAAAATAGCTGTATTTAATCTATTTTTCAGTGTTTTAAGAGTCATTTCAATCAAGATCTAACTACTGTAGGACTTCAAATACATAATTGTTGAAACTTTGCTTTTGTTCATTTTCAATTCACATTAAAGACCCGTGTTTTCTACATATTCCATTATATATTCTTTTATCTTATGACTTGGGTCAACAAGCACTCCATCCATCTGCTGCTGCTCCGGCCCCTCTGTCACATTTTAGAATCCATTGTGGCCCACCAGTCAAAAAGTGTGCCCACCCCTGCAATAGAGTCTAAACCTCACTAACACTTTAACCCCCGCAGTCATAACATTTATTATTGTAAAGTTTAGCAAAGCTCAAACTGAATTATCATCTCTGAATGTTCCTATTAATAAATCTACATGATGTTTACGTACAAGAAAACGTCCAAAGCTGGCCAACAGTGGCTCAGGGTTTAAATGCAGTGTGTCTAAAGCCCGACTGGCTGAATCACTCCGATGCAGTGACCCGTTACTCACTCGTCTCAGGATTCACTTTGTTTCTTTAGGGTTCACACAGACAAATGTGGTCCTTTGCTCCAGAACCCTCTGAACGATGAAGGATGATGGTGCAGAAACTCAGAGGATGTGATTTACATGGTGATTGGACGATGTCTTCGCACCTTCAGCTGAGCATCATCAGCCATTTCAACGCTCCTTAACCCTCCGCCTCTCCACCTCCCCGCCCCTCTCCTCCTTGTATCCTGCCACTCCTCTTCTATGTTCATTGCATCACCTCTCCTTGCATACACACACACACAGCTGGTCAAGGTCCGCATGGTTCTCCGGTATTTTTGGATCCTTGTGTTTTCTGAGGAGAGACTCTATAGCCTTCTTTCACCACTGTGGCGGTGGCACTATTTCTTCTCACCCTACGAGTGATTCTTTCCCTTGTGGCGGTATAGGACAGATCAATGGTGGCTTTGAATTTTTAATATCCCCCTTTTTTTTTCTTGCCGAGAACCAACGGCAAGAATCCTCACAACAGAGCGGGTCGTGAGGATTCAGAAGTTATAGGGAACGTCGATGGTGGCACTGATTGCATGTTGTCACCGTGGGTTATCGCCTCCAACCATAGGGGGAAGCGTGTTTGGTGTGTGTGTGTGCGCGTGTGTGTGTGTGTGTGTGTGTGTGTGTGTGTGTGTGTGTGTGTGTGTGTGTGTGCGTGTGTGTGTGTGTGTGTGTGTGTGTGTGTGAGCTATTTAAAATCAATGATGAGACGGGTGGGAGCAGAGCTCCACCTGCTGAAACAGCAATATTGTATACTGCCTTCTATCCTATGATGCATTTGTTTCCTTACTGATCTCTGCTGCCAACCAGACCGTGTGTGTGTGTGTGTGTGTGTGTGTGTGTTACTCCAAGTGGCTGCTGGTCTGCTCTCTGACATAGATATTGATGCACTGATGCCTCAAAAGCTGATCCAGGCAGTTCGTGCCATGCACCAACCACAATGTATCATGGGAGAATATGAAGATAGTCTCGACCCGAGAGGAGAAACGCCAGACTTTGCAGATGACAGTCATCTGTCTCTGCTTTGCGCTGCGGCAAAGACACCATCACGGATGGAACGCATGGAAAACACTGAATGATCTCCAGTTGAAGATTTGATCCCACCAGAAGGAACAGCGGCACCAGACTTACTCAGCTTTTAGCTTCAGACCCAAAAATAGAAATCTGCATTTAAGGGACTGAAAACTGTCTTTTCCACCTCTTTTTGACGTGTCTTTCTGGAGCTTTGTCCATGTTGCAGCGTTCACAAGTCAACCTGATTATTACATTGATGCCTCTGCTCAGTTTTTTAATGTGGGAAAGACGTCACTGAATGAGAACTAGCAGCCCTCTTCCCTGCTAGCTAGCGCTGGCAGTGAGCGAAGCAGGTGTGGTTGGGGGGTGAGACCTGCACAGCTCAAACCAAATGAACCTTGTTTACTGTTCAAAATTAGAACAGCAGAATTAATGTATTCAATCTGGAAATGGCCGCGATAGGGCCCCTGTTTTGAGGAATGAACGTGGTTCCTCTCTTCAGCCGCAGCCACTTCCTGTAGCTCCTCCTCTTTTTGTCTATCAGCTGACAGACGGCCATGATGACGGTGCACTCCACCAGGGGCTGCACGTTAGCATTCAGGGCACAGCCGCAGGGGGCTAGGGTGGGGGCAGCCTTGTCAAGCACACCGCTAGGGTTTCTGTGAGTGGTCGATGCCAAATCCCGGTGCGTGGCTAACGTGGGCTCACAGAGGACTGACCTTCGCTCTCACTCACCGCACCTGATCAATGTTTCCAATGTGACCTTCAGAGGCCTGTGAGCAGCGCACACATGCTCCTCCATCTCCTGGACCCTCACCAGGCTAATGTACTGGTGGAGAGCGATAAAGTGTTGAAGCGTTGAGCCGTTTAATCGTCTGCACTCTCACTTCTTTATCTACACATCCTCTCCTGCTGCCTCCCAAGACTAATTCACCCTCTAATTAATTATTATTATTTTTTTTTTTAAAATAAGGTATTGATTACAGTCTCGGCTCAGCCATCTTTATTCACACCAAGTATATATATAAAAAAAAGAAGCTGCTCAGTGTCATTGTGGAAACAGCCTGAGGAGTGCAACACTAGGAATAATTAAATTACCATCTGCTATCCGTCTGGTCCTGGTAAAACCTCAAAGATCCTTTAAGTCAAACAGAATGAAAGATAAATGATCCATCATTGAGCAAGATGTGCATCTCATTTTCACTCAGATTCAGCAGATCACTAAAAATAGACATTAAAAAATATTGGGAAAAGGAGGATCATAAAGATTTTGTAGTACCACAACCAAAACCTCATGAAGATCAATTTATTTCTAGTTCTGCCATCACAAACAGCTGGCTGTATCATTACAACTATGTAATAATGATTATAATTGAAGTCCTGTGAAAAACGGAGCCACCTGCAGGCCTATGCATCACCACAAAACTTCCCAGGCCTCCTGTCCTGACAGTGAACGTCCAAGAAACTTGTAAAGACCATCATTCACTTCCTCTGCTGCTCCACTTTTTTTTGAAAGCACATGATAAAACAAAGGGGGGAGGGGTATGAGAACTTTACATGCCTCTCCGATGAGTTTCCTACCGAGAAAATAGAGTCAATTTACCACGATTACCCTTTAGCTGACAACATTAGCTTTCTATTGTATTTTATGTGTTCATTATGTGTTTTTGTTGCCACACTGACCTCATTGAAAAGCCTCTGATTTAACTTAACTGGACCTAAATGTTCTATTATGCAGTGAAATGACTGAATAAACTCCCGCTGCATGTTAAATGGCACAGACCATTTGCCAGTTCAAAGATTACATTTTTTTTCCCCCACATGAAAACTGACCTTTGACCTGTGAGGAAAACTGTGCAGTGTGCCGGGTCTTAAACAGCTGCAGCTCCCTGTTCAGGTCCTCTTCAGTCAGATCGACGTTCCAGGATCTCAGAGCTGCAGGAAACAAAGCAGCTGTGTGAGATCCGAGTCCAGCCTCCACTGCTGATACCTGCACCGTGGCTGCAGGTCGCAGGAAATTGACACTTCCAATATTTATTTTTTTTCTCGTTGTCTCTTGAAAGTTATCCGTGTTTCTATGCCAACAGTTCGGGGACTTTTTAACAGAAGGAGAGGACAAAGAAATATTTATCTTAAGATTTGTTCATGTTTATTTATATTTTAGTATTATTCTCATATGTATCTCTAACCCAATTTTAATATTTTCGAAAATATTGCAATTACATTCCATTTGTAAAACGTTTTGTTCATGTTATTTGAGTTTAATTCAACATTTCATTGGACATAACAGGGAACCTAATGAATTTTTTTTGTACTAGTCTCTAGACTCTTTCAAATGTAGCTGTTATACTTTTTCGATAAACATATGGGAAAATATATTTAAAATGGTCAAACATCATAAAAGTAACCTTCGATCTTCGATCTGTAACTGTCTTACTTGATTTCTCATCCATTTATTATTCAGGGTTGGTTTGACTCAAACCTGTGTGTTAACATGCGACAAGTCAAAGAATCATCGGAGGCTCCCATCTTATTGAATAGTAAAATAAAAATAATAATGATTTTAATAGTGGTAATAATGAAACGCAAATGGAAGTGACAATTTCATTTTGTTACATATTCAAGTCATTTACCAAAGCACAAGAATATCAATGAAATATTATGAAAAGTACAAAGTAATTCAAAAAGAAATCTAACAACTCACTGACTACTACTAATAATCAAACAATGAGGATTAATCAACAGATAAAAGAATTCATCTCTGGTAGTCTGGTCTGTCCCTCCGGCCTGGTCTCGCTCACTGACCCCTCCCTTCCCTGACTCACCCTGTGCGATCTGTTGCTTGGCAGCATCCAGATGGAGCTCGGTGGAGATCTCTCCGATCACGATCAGCGAACGATGGTCTCTGGATGCAGCTCGCTGCCGAACACTCTCCTCCGGCTCAGCTCTCTCCGAAATCTCCATGGCAACTGTGCCGCCGCCGCCGGCGGATGCTGAGCCCTTCTCCATCTCCATGACAACTGCATCCAGAGCACCATGACGGCGCGGGTTGACCGGTGGGCGTGGCTTTTCGGGTGGCGGCGAGGGTAGTGGGGGTGGGTGATCGGATTGGATGGAGAGCAATGTGGCTATTTGACGTCGCAGCTTGTCACTGGACGATAGAATACTGTTTATGTTGCTCTTACTTCCTGTATGACGTGGCTAAATCCTGGAGTGGAGACTACATATAATAATAAATATATATATTTGTAATCCAAAAAACTTCAAAGACTCGTTTGCTTTATAGTTTTGTCAGTCGATCAGTAGCATAAAAAGTATTTGCGATGGGTTACAGTAAGAACTTTAAAGAAAGGATTTATTCCACTATTAGCCTAGAATTTTTAAGAGTCAATAAAACTCACAGTTAAACAATACACCCCCTATTGAACCATGCTTTTTTTTACACAGTGGCAGACAAAAGAGGCTGAAAATGAGACAAGGGTTTCTATTTATATTTGTGGCACTGCCAGTGCCAGGCACCGCACTTTGGTTACTGACACCTCTTTGTTCCCATCGCGGTCAAAACATACTTCAGCTGTGCTCAAAGCTACGCTGACAACAAAAGGACTTTAATAAGAATTAATTTAAAAAAAAGAAAAAGAAAAAAAAAAGCTTATTTTTGGCAACACGAATGAGATCATTCTGCCCAGCACTTGACTTGTGGAGCTCTGATGGGGAGGAAATATAGCTGCTGCTTGTGTTTTCAAATTGGTTACTATTATTATTCAAAAAGAAAGGACTGAAACAGAGGTTCTGCTCAGCCTAGTCGTCCTTCTGTGGACCCATTATTCTCCTCGATTAATACTTTGTCCACTTTTTTATTTTAGCCGCTTGACCTGGCCCACTAAGACTGCTCCCTCAGGAACAAGCTGTATCACCAACAGCCTCATAAGTACAGCAGAAACACTGATTTTCTTCCGTTGGTGTGTGGCTAGAAAAAAAAAAAGCACCAAAATATGCAAAAACAAGTGACTGCCATCATGCAAGACCTTCCATCCTCCTACTGGATCCGCCGTCTATTTGACATAACTATGACCCTTATTTTGGCTGTCACATCTAAAATATTGTTTCGTTGAAAAAGTATATTTATTGTACACCTTCAGCCATTTTGTGCTGACAATTGACAGCAATATTTATTTTGCTGTGAGACCAGTAGAACTTTGCAAGCGTCTGCTGTCTGACCTTCAATATCTCTTTTCAAACTTTAATCGATATTTCTTTGTTTTCTTTAACATGAAAAAAAAAAAAAAGAAAGAAAGAAAAGAAACTTTAACAAACACAAGATTGTTTTTCTTATGTTCAGTGTTTCTGTTGTGGACGTCACCCGCTGATGACTCTGAAGCTGTTCCCTCTGGCTTCGAATATTCCGCCTGGTTGCAGATGTGCTCTGGGTCAGAATGGATTGGCAGGTTTGTCTGTCTCGTCTAGTTGACGAGGCGGAAGAGTGAGTCAGCACTCTTTATTCCGTTGTCTCTACTGACCTCTGCTGGGAGAAGAGGGGGACACAGGAGCCCAACATTTCAGAAACGTCAACGTAACTGAATCAACATAACAAATGAGATGTTTATCCTAAATGATGAAGTTGCATGAACATGATAAGTAAGTATTGACAAAATGAAAACTATTCCAAGATTATTGCGTAAATGAGAAGAAACACGTTTCCAGTGACAACAGACAGAAACGATTTTACTGAAACTGGTTTCAGGAGAAACATCAGTCACTGTTTTTTTTATTGTATGTACATTTTGGAGAGACTCAATGGCAGGCTAACGCTAACACGTGACCTAGCACACTCTGGAACTGACTGAAAGTTTATCAGTTTGAATTTTTCATGTGTGCTTGTATTGTATTTTGAATTATTTTTTTTAGTCGATGCAGACTAAACAATAAATAAAACTAAATCTGTGCCCTTCTGTATTTACCACCGTGTGTGTGTGTGTGTGTGTGTGTGTGTGTGTGTGTGTGTGTGTGTGTGTGTGTGTGTGTGTGTGTGTGTGTGGCACATGACAGTATAGCTGAGTGTCCTCTGTAGGTCATTTTTCTGCCTTTGCTAAAAAAATATATATATGTGCTTAAAGTATAGGGACACAGTCTTCGGAGGATTTATTTATTTCAAAATACCTTTAACTAGCACGTTAACAGGTCTGAGGTCTCTATACAGCTAAATAAATAAATAAATAAAAACTGACTGATGGGCAGTGACTTCCAGAGGGAGGGGCCCCACTACGTTATGTTGAAATAATATCCGCCTCTGTATCACACAATCCCATCCTCAAATTCACATTCAAATTCATCCTAGTAGTTCATTTAAAAATTAAAAATAAAAAAAAAAAATAAAAAATCAGGGTTGTTGTAGTTGTTTTGTTTTGTTTTTTCCAAATTTAATAATTATAAATTATCTTGAACAAAATTGTATATTCGTGTAACCATCCTCATCGTTGTTTGTAGCTTAAAAAAAAAAAAAAAAAAAAAAAAAAATTGTTCTTCACACCCTGTAGACTGAGAGCCAAACACGGGCGGGGACGGACGAAGCGGCTGATGGTGATGATGCTGCATCCAACCGACGTGGGACGCTGATAGAAGCGGGCTCGTCCGGACGGCTGGCGTATTGATTGGTAAGGTAAGCGGCTTTATTTCCTCCGGTGTGTCTGTGGAATTAGCATGCCGCCGCTGATGGAGGTGCAGCGGGCTGCTGGCACCTGAAGACGAGGCGGTTTTTATGGATAGGGGACGTGGCTGCGCATTCCTCCGTGCGTGCGTCAGCCCCGAGCTGCAGAAATGACGCCTGTATGTCAATGGGTGAGCTCGGCAGCAAGATGAGGATGATCGGCATCTGCTTCCGGTCGCCTCGCCGGTGCTCGGCTCTGAACTGCCTCGCCGCCTTGGTGAATTCAGAAATAGGTCTCTCCGATGCTCTGCTGCTGTCGCTGCTGCTGTAAATGATGATGATGATGATGATGATGATGACGATGATGATGATTCCTGTGAATCAAAAGGTAGGCCTGCTGCCACGCCACATGACTCCAGGCAGAGAAGAAATAACAATAGCACAAACTATGCTGTGCAGAGATAAGCTTCTCTCAGCTAAAAATCATCCAACTTTGACCATGAACTTGCAGGGGTAGAGCCATGAAAACAGGTGCGCATTTAAAGGCTGCCCTTCCTTGCACTCATTCAGCTGTTCACGTTTAGATGTGATGTATTAAAACCCAGTCCACTGACTGCTGCTGTTGTGTGCTTTTCCCCTCCCGTCCACCGGTTCCTCTTTGATCTGCAATTGCACAGACTGTGCTGATGCAGGAAATGTGGTGTCTCCATGGAAACTGAGGCCGTCAAATGATGGATGATAAAGTGATGTCAATAGTTGGGGAGGAAAAAGGGAGGAGGAGGAAAAGGAGGAGGGTGACTCTAGGCTGCCAGCATCACCACGCCATTACAAAATGGAAGCTCCAGATTTAAATGGCAGCAGCCGAGACATTGAACTCTTCCTGGCTGCGTCTAAATCTGGACTTAAAGATATATGATCTTCAAAGGCACATCCAGGTTTTAATGAATCCCCCCATGCAATTATACCTTGTACGACTAGCTGACCACTGAGATCCAGAATCAGGGCAGAAACTACAGACACAGACTTGGATGCTGAGGTATAAGCCGAGGGGACCTGAAGTGAAAGGTGACCCATTAAGCTCATTTTAGGTCCCTGAAACACCACTAAGGACCTCTGAAGGTCTTGGAGTTTTCCTCTTTCCTCTTGGCCACAAGTACATTCATCAGTTCATAAAGGCCTATTGGATTTACCTGTCATCCAGGAGAGCAGCAGAGCAACCTCACACTATTTAAAATATATTTAATTATCCCACCAAGAAAAAAAACTCCCCCTCCAAGAAACCAGTATATTTAGCCCTGTGTTTAAAGCCTAGAAGACAGAGATAGGCGATATGGAGGCATCAGTGCTATGAACTGAACTGGAAAGTATTTAGAATTGATTCTATAGTCTATAGGGGCCATAGTTCTCATAAACAAAAAATATATGCCGCAAATTAAAGTCACCTTAAAGTCAATATTTGGATATCACGTAAATTGCTCAATTACGATCGAGTCGACTGCGTCTTTGATCGATGATTACTTTAACCATATCTCGTTTGTTTGAAATATTTAACCAACTTGACCATAAAACAAATACAGTAATTAAGATGTCGTTTTCGTCATGGTTATGGTGGAGATGAAGATGAAGTGATTAATTTTTGTTTCAATAAAATACCCGAAGAAACGCACACAGGGTACGCACTCGTTTCTGAGCGAAGGGCATACCTTTCAACCAATCACGTTACTAGCAGCTCCCCACGTGGAGCTATCGCACCAATCGGACCAATGAAATCTCTTCCCGGAGTGTTTCCCCGCGAGCAACAGACCGGTGCAGGAGGAGGTGTGACTGCGAGGAGGTGAAAGTCGCTCGTTACTGCAGCAGCGGCGACGAGACAAACATGTCGCCGTCTTAAAAACACAGTTGCGTGGCTCCGGGCTTGTGTTCCGAAGGTTCATAGACCCATTCACCCTGGTAGTGGGCAGCAACAGGCGTTGTTATTGGGAGGGCCAGCTTGTTCTTTCTTATGACTTAAACGAGCTAACATGCTAGCGGCTAACAATTGGCCGTTCATCCAAATGGCCTGTCTTTATTGCTAGAGCACTAAAGCACACTCCACTTCCGGCTTCGGCCCAGCCTTATGGATCCTCCAGGGAGCGACCTGGACTCCAGTCTGCCGCATTCCGACAATCCGTGCCTGATTGTGGAGGACTCCCAGCCAGACAGCGTTGCCTTGGAGGACGATCCTGAGAGCGGCTACCGAGCCGTGTTGGCTCGCCGCCTGTCCAGCCTGCAGCCTCCTGCCCGGAGCCCCGTCCTGGTAAGATGCACCTTCACTCCCCATCAGCGGTGCTGCTGACTCACCTTGGAATGATATTACACAGGTGCAGGCTTTGGGTATCATGAGCACTCATCAGAATTGTAATTCTTTGCTGTCAGTCACAGAGTAAAACTGATTCAGTGCCGCACTATTCACAACCTGCTCTGATTCTTCGAACATGAAATGTTTTACACGTTGTTGTTGTTTTTTTTTTTTTTTTTTTTTTAAATGTGTGGAACTATAAATCATTATTATCCTTTTCCAGGAACTGGTTTCCTCGCCGATAGGAAGCAAAAACTCTCAGACTGACAGCCAATCAGAGTTCTGCCAGGGCAACAATCAGGAAGAATCAGGTCAGTCAGATCCCACTTCAGCGTCACAGATCATGTGTTTGAAGTATTAGAAGTGGTCAGTAGCCGTGTGCTGTTGCTCTTTACTCAGATGTTCTGATGGCCACCGACCCCAGCGCCGTCCCCCAGGAGGAGAGTCAGGTTCTGAACGTCTGTCCCCCTCCAGTCAAAAAGTATGTGTGATGTGTGGACCAGATCCCATGGCCGACTGGCGACGATGATGAGGGTCTATTATTTCCTCTGCCCTGTCTGTCCAGGTGCTCTCTGGAAGACACGGACGCAGAGTCAGGAGCCGATTCGACGACACACTGCGTTCATCCTGATGGTAGGCACTGTGGCAGTGCGTCTGGCAGGGAGGAAATATTAGCCGTCTGTCACACCCGGATGTGTGTTCACTCAGGTGGAACCTCCCAGTTCAGTTTGATGGAGCTCTCTCAGAGTCAGGACCTGTGCAGCGAAGCCACCAACAGTCACAGAGGGGACAACGGCTTCATTGCGTCTCTGCCAGAGGAAGGAGCCACCAAGTCGGGTAGGTAGGGCTGGGCGATTGATCCATTTCAAATCGAAATCGGATATTTTAGCCGAGACGATGTTGAAAAAAGGAAAATCCTAAGAGTTTCTTCTTGCATGCTACCTGGACTGTGCGCCACCACTCCCCGCTGCAAAGTATGCCTGAATGCCTGAACACACTGCTAAAGCAGTGTGTTGCTTTGTGGGCTGTACATGAGGACGACCGACCAATGTTTCGGATGAACTATCCTATGCCTCCCTTTGTTTACACGTATCTGCAGTTGTCCTAGCTACAGCAGATGTTAAAACCAGGAAGTGATTCCATATGCTGCCCTCGCCACGACCTGTTAGTAAAAAGAATTTTCAAAGTCGCGTACGACGTGCGCTTTTTCAGTTTTTGCTGCATATTTAACGAGAAATGTCACGTAACCCAGTCGTGCTTTGAACGATGCCCAAGTGCTCAGTGAGTATCGGAGATGAAAATATCATGTCTCCTTTTCACGTTTGTCCTCAATGGTAATTACAGTAATAATTAAAAACATATATGAAAAAATTGGTACGTCTTCCATTTCAAGTCGATCGCTCTCATTCAACGAAACATTGGCGCCCAACCGTCTGACCTCCAACTTCTTCTCCTCAGTGCTGGAGCAGCAGTGCCGGCCAGTGGAGAGTCAGGACAACGTGAAGGCCTCGAGGTCAGAGCGCCACCTCCTGCTGCTGCAACCTCATGGCGGTTGTACTTACGCTGCTGCGTTGTGACCTCTAATTGCCCCCCCACCCAGGTCTGAGGTGAGCTCCAGCAGCTCTTCTGAGTCCTCGGCACGCCAGCTAACCGTCCAGGTTCTGCTGCACTCAGAGGGCCTCCAGTCTTCCCAGCAGGACGACCAGATGCTGCTGTCGCAGGAGGACCTCTTTGACGGCGACAAGTCGGGTGAGCGGACTCGTGCTGTGCTGCTCTCTGAGTTCCTCTGATCTGGAGTCTGAACTTCTGTTTCTTAATGTTTGTGGTTAAATGTCTCTATCTAATTATCTCCTTTTTCTGTTGTGTCATGTTAGACATGACACAACTAGATACGTATGGATACAGATACAAGAAACATAAAAGAAATCATACACTACCACTCATTAGTTTGGGGTCACCTGCTGATTTCAGCATTAAACTCCAATTATATATATAATATAATAAGTTTTATGAAGTAATGATCTTGAATGCTCTGCGATCGTTAAAATCATTCAAGATGTGCTTAATGAGTATGGGAACATTCAGACATATCTAAATGCCTAATTAATGTTTTTGAGGGAATTTCAAGTGGAGAAGTAAAGTGTGTGTGTGTGTGTGTGTGTGTGTGTGTGTGTGTGTGTGTGTGTGTGTGTGTGTGTGTGTGTGTGTGTGTGTGTGTGTTCTCCTCTCCTCTCCTCTCAGCCTCTACAGTGGACAGCACCGTGTCAGAACCTGAGCAGCCTGTAGTGCCCACGCCGGCTCGCTCCCTCCACCTGCTGCACCTGTCAGGACAGGGTACACTGGTGCAGCAGAGTCTCTCCCAGTAAGTGAAGCCAAAGCTGCCTCGTAATGAAAGAGTAATATTCTGCCCGTCGTCAGATGTGTTCAGAGAGAGAGAGAGAGAGAGAGAGAGAGAGAGAGAGAGAGAGAGAGAGAGAGAGAGAGAGAGAGAGAGAGAGAGAGAGAGAGAGAGAGAGAGAGAGAGAGAGAGAGAGAGAGAGAGAGAGAGAGAGAGAGAGAGAGAGAGAGACAGACAGACAACAGCCTTTTGCTAAAACTGAAGTTTATTGGACCTTCCATGTGTTATTTAGAGATGTGGCCACTAGCCCTTGGGGAGGAAAAAGTGCCCTTTGTGACATCACAGTGAGCTGAATTTTCAGAACTGAGCTTTTTTGAGACGCGGGCAGAAGAAGGAAAGATGGACTTTTAATTATTTAACCGCCATAGATCCAGATTGATGTTGAAATGCAGTAATTATTTCTCATCACCTGGGACCTTCAGTCGTGAACAGATCATCTGCACTGTTTACCAGGAGCTCCGTGGACTATGTGGCTCCCTCCCAGGAGGACGTCCCCGACACCCCCTTGATTGTGCCCAGTTCCCCGACTGCAGCCGAGAGTCAACGCGGTGAGCCAGTTTCCCGCCGTGAACAGAGGTGGCGGCCGTCCAGTGGACGCAGCTCACCTTCGTCTGTGTTGACAGGTCCCGACAAGCCGATGGACACGTCGCTGTCCCCGGAGGACCAGGTGGTCAAGAGGGAGGAGTCAGCGGACCCCAAGCCACTCCCCTCAGCCTCAACCCCCGCATCCCAGAATTCCCCTGGTTTTGCTCTGGACGAAATGCTGAGCGTGCCGTCCCAGCCTGACTTCTCTCACGTATGCATCCTCCTGATTTCATCATCATTTTAACCAGTCGGCTGACAGCTTCAAGACTGAAGTTTAATCTTTTGTTAAAATTGCCTGGAGGGCGGGGACGTGGGGGGGTGGGGTGGGGATATTTGGAAAGTATTAAAACATTTAAACTAAGCAATAAATGGGGAAAAAAAAGTTTATTTTTACCTTTGTTATGCAACATTTTCACAAGTTCATTTTAATTTAGATGAAAAATATTAATAAACACCGTCATTACTGTGTGTGAAAGGCTGGATAACATGAAAATAGAAGCACCCTGGCTTCCCTCTGCTGGTTGGCACGTGTATAGACAGAAATCCAAACAAAAAGGATAGATCAGTCGTTTAGCATTATTACGATGATGCCACATCAGTGCCAGTAGTTCACTGTTACCGTATCTCTTTGCTTACTCTTCTTTTGGGCCTTTTCTGTCAGGATGTGTTTGGGTTGACACAGAGTCAGGAGGCCACGAAGCAGGCTGAGAAGAAAAACAAGTTGTCTGCGCAGGAAACTCTATCCCAACGTGGGTTCACAATGGACATGTCGCCGATGCAGCTCTCTGTCAATACTCAGAACAGCGCCGCCCTCGGGCCAAACTCGCAGCACTGCGCCGACGACAGCCAGGCCACGCAGATAGACGAGGGGGAGGAGGAGGAGGAGGAGGATCCACCCGCCGGTGAAGATCAGAGGAGCAACAGCGTCCCCTCTGACTCACAAACCCCGCACACTCACAAATCAGAGGCCCCAAAGCATTGTGGGATACGCACAGGGAGCGAGCCGTCCGCGCCGTCGCTAAAGGCAACTTTGAATGCAGAAAATGTGAATGTGAAAGGCAGTGGGAGTAGCGCGACACCCTCATCTTTGCCCAGGTCTGGCTCGTCAGATCTGACCTCCAACAGCTGCGTTGAGGAGACGCCGCTCAGCAGCGCCCCCTGCAGTTCAGCCTCCCAGTCCATGATCTGCCAGGCGCCCGCTCCCATGACCAAGACTGGTGGTGACCGCCGGACCGTCAGTGACACTGTGGAAGAGGAGATGGAAGAGGGGGAGGGCCTGCAGGAGGAGGAGAAGAGCCAGGAGGAGGAGAAGAAGAGCCAGGAAGAGGGGGAGAAGAGTCAGGAGGTGGAGGAGAAGAGTCAGGAGGTGGAGGAGGAGAGCACAGGGGGAGGCGGGTCCTCAGGACTGGCCTTGGTTCTCTCTCAGAGCCAGCTCTTGTCCCTGGAGCCAGTGGAGGAGGGTGGCGAAGACGGGGATGTGGACAGTGTCGTCATGCTGGCGCACAGCGAGGTAGGGTCCCAGCTCCCTCAGAAAGACGTCAGGAGGCGGGTCAAGACCAACAACTCTCAGCCAATCGCAGGCCCGCAGGCAGTCGCTGCGAACGGCCACAAGTCCCAGGTGGAGGAGAAGATGGACACGTCCGATGGGTCGTCGCAGAGTAAAAGGGTGGTGCCGGAACCAGAAGGCCTGAAGGATAAAAGTCTGAGCGACAGCTCCGGAGGTGAGCCGACTTCCTGTTTGCCACCAGAGTCTTCAATAAATTGCCATTGCAGAACTGAAAATTAATTAATACGATCAATTGTGAGTAGAGCTACAGCTAACAATTATTTTTGTTGTTCTAATCATCGATTATTTTTTCGATTAATCGATTAGTCACGATTATCTTCTGTATTTTCACCACTTGTTTTGGACTTCTGTTTAACCTAACTTGCTTAAATCTCCACACTCGTGTTATACTCTTGTACTGACAACATACGTTTTAATACACACATATCAAAATAATGACACACAAAGCATTTATCTGTGACATATATTTTTCAATGTAAAATATCCTAGGTATATTGATTCACGATTTAAAGGTTATATGCGATGTTTATCACAGTTAAATACCTGAAACAAATTTCTTACAACTTGAATAACGAATTAATATGGCCTAAATAACACAGTTGATAAGTGGTAGAGTGTTTCAATTCAGTATAAACGCTAGTGTTGACAGGGGCTGTAATTCACCTTCAAGGTGTTGGCGTATCGCCGCAGTGCTACCTTGGAATGCTAGGTGAGCTTCACAGAGTTTGCACCTGTCGCGTTTCGCTGCTTAATTTCCTATGAAATATTCCTAAACTTTAGAAACTTTGAGTCGGAGTTAATAAGCTTTTTCAGAGAGGGAGCCGTCTTCTTCATTTTTTGCAGGATGTAAACAGCGAGTGACACTGCCACCCTCTGTGCTCAGTGCTGCACTGCAGGTACAAAAGAGCATGTAGCGGCCGGAGTGTGATTTTATCATTCGGCAATTAACAATAACGATAACGCGACGAGTTTATGCTGTCAACATAATGGATGAGGTCAACTAATCATTGCAGCCCTAATTGTGATTTGAATTTGCAGATTGTCAGTAAATAACGTGAAGCAGCTCCAGTGCAGGAGTTGCAGTCGTAGTCTTGAATCTGTGTGTGTGGTCTGAGCGTCTCACCGTCTCCTGCAGACATCTCCTTCCACTTCACTCTCCCGAAAGACGGCGAGCTGATTGGCCCTGCCGCTGGGGCCACGCCCCCTCTCTTCCCCCAGCTGAAAAGGACGCTGAGGCACAGCACTCCCATCGGTGGGTCCCGAGAGCTCTGCCACCTCGCCGACGCCCCGCCTCTCGTCCTTTCATTCACCTGCTTGTTTAATTGCTCATCAATCTAACGCCGCTGTGACCTTGGGCCTCCTGGTCGCCTCCTCAGAGATCTCGTCCTTCTCCGAGAAGTCCGACGGCGTGGCCGAGGTCCCCGCGGCCAGCAGCGTCACGGCGGCGGACGGCGCCGACGGCGTGGAGGGGAAGGGCGACGCCGACGGGAAGCTGAGCCTGCGCATGAAGCTGGTGACTCCGGTGGAGGAGGTCAACTCGGACCATTTCAGCCTGCAGAGTGAGCAACGCTTACCTTACCTTGTTCTCAGGCGCACACGCACCAGGTGGCATTGGCGTCTCCTGAGGAGTTGACATCGGCGTGTCTTGTGTTGTTTCTGCTCCCTACGTCAGAGCCCACGTTGTCCCCGGAGGGCGGAGCTGGTGTGCAGGATGCTGCCGTTGCTGTGCCAAGGTGAACACATCAGCAGCTTCTCTCCACTCACCGTTCACAACAATCCAGGCGTCCCCTTATGGCAGCGGCCCCCCAAACCCCTTTTTTGCACCAAGGCCCAGTTTAATGTGAGACGATATGGCTGCGTTCAGACTGCAGGCGAATCTGATTCCAATCAGAATCCTTCTCGGATCGGATTTTTCAGGCTGACTGTCCACACTGTGTTTTAGCAAGTGTCCAAATGAGATCTGGCTCTGCTCAGACTGGGCCACATTATTGACCCATCCGACAGGTTGCTGTAGCGACGATGTCGGAATTGCAACAGCGGCACTTGTTGCTGGAGCTTGGCTTGAATGGAGCTACTGTATCGCCCCCACAGACTGACGAGCCAATGAGTTTCCTCCTCTGTCCAGGGGCTGCCGTTTTCTACTTCTTCTGTCTGCCTCCCGAAGGTGGTTTCAATCCAAATCGGATTTTGTGCGATCTGTGACTGTCAGACTACAAAAGAGCCATCCGGTTTCAGTCTGGATGGGCTAAAAATCGGATTTTGTCTGGCAGTCTGAACGCGGCTTCAGACAGAGTAGCTCCAAATAAATACATCTTGAAAGCAGCCTAAACCCTCCACACAGAGATTGCTTCAGAACAAAGACAAACTCTAAACCCCGCCTGTGCAAAAATGCCCTTAAAGTGGGTTCCATGTTTGCTTTAGCTGTCTGTGACTCCATCCACAATATTGGTCCAATGATCAGTTCAAGGTGATTAAAACAGTGTTTGCTGACTGATGCGTGTCGTCCCAGCAGCAGTCCGTCTGTGTTTAGCCGCGTCAGGGAGGTCCACCAACAGCAGCAGGAAGACGCCACAGCTGTCAGGTAACACACTCCTGTCACCAGGATCCCAGTCCTTAGCAGAACTTTGTGTCCTTAGTCTTCTATAGAATTAAATCTGTTGGTATTTTAAGGGATTTTAGCAAATGGCAAACATTTTTCTATACATTGTGACTCAGATTATCAGTCAGGATACAAATAAGTAAAAAAAAAAAAAAAAACATCCAAAAAATGTCGTGACTGTTGCTGCTGTCTGTAAATCTTTCTGTTATTATCACATTATGAAATACGTTTTCTGAAACTCTGTCGGTCTGTCTTCATTCAGAAAAATAAAGGGCGCCTCCCGCAGTGCTCGGGGGCCATAAAACTTCAAAATAGGGTTTCAAAAAAGTTTCTTGTTCACTAAGTTTGAACTGCTTGGTTACCTGTAGACATTAGAAACAAGCTGAATGTTTAAATTGGATTGAAATATTTTAATTGAACATATTTTTACACAACACTCAATAAAGTGCAGGAGGGATTTTACAATGGCATTAAATAAATAAAGCTGAAAAGGACAAGCGATCCTGATGCATAGCCAACTCCACGCAAGCTACGCAGCCAGTACGCAGTTGTTGTGAATGGGTTGCGCACTGGTATTGCCTGCAGCGACATAGATTAGATTACGGTTTTGAACGCAACCTCTATTGAAAACGAATGTGAGTTTGTCTGACCGAGGGAAATGTCTCTCTGCAGGGAGGAGTCGTTTGCCTCCTCGCCACTGCAGAGCTCCCAGGCGTCCTCGCTGGGATGCTGCAGTCTCCCCAACAGCCAATTGGACGCCCTGCAGCAGGAAGCGTTGTCAGAGCAGCAGCAGCAGCAGCGGCCGCTCGAGGTTCCAAAGGTGCTGGATGGACCAGGAGCCGCCGGAGCTCCAGAACCAGTGACCCCGAACAGGAAGGACGCCAGGACGAGGGTCTCCGTCCCGTCCAGCAAGGTGAGGTCTGAGACCCAGGAAGTTCCTGGGTCCTGATTGACTAGTGGCAGGAACAAGGCAGTCTCAGAGGGCAGAGCCCACATTCGCTCCTTACCCTGCTAGAGGTGTTTCCACAATAATTATAGCAATAAAGATGAACCTTTGGACAGAGACACTAATCATTATGATAAAATATTGGTAAAATGGAATGTAACAATTATGGGACCCTTAAACAAAAGCTAAATCTGTAGCTTTACATAGCTTTATCTGTAGGCTCACATCTGATTCAGTTCGATCAAATATATGTGTTTATCAATTCATTGCTAGACCAGATTAAATCACTGCTCGCTGTGAAAAATCCCCTTATTTTCACATCTTTAACTGGTCATAATATCTGTAACATAACATTTTAATAGATGATAGAAATATTATTCTACTGTTACTGCTACTTGACTGGCAAGTTTCACTGGCAGTGGTCAACCGTACAAAGTTCTCTTTTGCATCAAGAAGTCCCATGGTTTAATGGGATTTTTAAGGATTGAATTCAAAATAAATAAGTTTTATTGTAACATTTCGGCTCCAGTCCCATTTTCTGGGGTTGTGTGGAGGCTTCGCTGGTGCTAATCCCTCTCTCGGCCCTGTCTCTGTGCCACAGCTCCAGCAGCGGTCCATCTCTCAGCAGACCAGCTTCGAGCTGCCGCCGCCACCACCGCCACATTCTCCAGCCGGCCGGGTAACAGACTTCCAAATTGTCGGACCTCCAGGGTCACCTGGTGAATGTAGCCGTGCTCCACTCGGCAAACGCCTGGCGCCTTGCCTGACTCTGTTGTTGTTGTTTTTTTGCCTCGAAGGGCGAGCGAGAGTCTCCTTCCTCCAAGAGGACGGCAGGCCCCTCCCACCGCAGGCACGTGCGCACTGTCCAGGAAGTCCGGACCACCGTCACGCGGATCATCACCGACGTCTACTATGAGGACGGCAAAGAGGTGGAGCGCAAAGTGTCGCAGGTAACCAGCAGGTTTCCACTCCGGTCAGCTTAGGGCCGGCACTGGTGGGCAAACCTTCTGACTGGCGGGCCGCAATGGATTGGAAAATTTGACGGAGGGGCCGGAGCAGAAGAAGGAGCAGATGGATGGAGTGTTTTGGCAATCCACCTTCATAGGAGGGAAAACATATCTTGGGCCCCCTCGGTCACAGTGTAGAACCCGTTGTTGCCCAGCCCTGGTCTAGAGCGTGACGCCGTGTTGTTGCTGTCGCTGGGTGTTTCCAGGAGAGCGAGGAGCCCGTGGTGGACTGCCAGGTGTTGGACAGCGACATTTCGCCGTGTCGCACGGGGAACAGCTCGATGACGTCGGGCGACCTGGCCGACGTCAGCTCCTTGTCGTCCAAAGCCTCCAGCCTGCAGCACAGCTCCGGGGGCACCAGCAGCAGCGGTGCCTCCCACAGGCCACACTTTGTGATGCCGCCGAGCAGAGGAGCCGCGTCTCTCAGGTAACGCCGCCTCTTCCTCCTCCTCCTCCCCGCTCCTCCTCCTTCGCGCCCCTTCGGCCTATCAGACTTCTCCTCCTTTAACCCTGTCGTTTCTCTGCTGCCGTATCTGGACTGTCTCACTTCCTCTTTGACTGTCTGACGCTGTCCACCTCAGCGCCTCTGAGTCAGGGTCTGCAGCCTCCGAAGCCTGCATTTGAAGGCCAGTTACGTCACACTGCACGAATGCCTGTCTCAATTCACTAGAATTCAAAGGATGCTCCAAATCAGCCCTTCGAAGGCGTCCTCCTTTTAGGATGCACCGCTCCTATGCTTCGCGGCCTCCCGTGTCTGCAAAGCATCCTGGGATCATGGGAAGTCAGCTGAAATGGCGGCACCTACTGGCAAAGACACGAAATATACATTTAAGTATTCAAATTTCACATAAAATATTAAGTTTTTACTTATTTGAACATCCTACGTCATATATGTTAAACCAAAACCCCAAAATTCAGTTAAAATATGGGACTGTTAATGCTGAGTAATGGTTAGCTTGATGCTATAAAAACGTCACTTCCGAGGTTGGCCAGCAGTAGGCAACGGCGGTGACGCAACCAGGAAATACGCCGAAGGCTAGACCGATGCAGACCCTGAATTCAGTCGCAGCCAAAGTAAGCCTCCGCCACCGCACCTCCTCCGCCACCAGTAGGGGGCGCTCAGTGTCCTCTGTTAGTGGTGAGCCCCGGGTCCCTTTGTGCGCCACCTGACCGGCTCCTCTGTGTGTGTCTGCAGTCCCAGGAGGGGAGGCGGGCACCAACAGAGGGGCCACAGGGGTCAGAGGGCGGGCCTAGCAGGCCCCACAGACAGAGGCCACGCCCACCCGGGCTCCCAGGCCCTCACCCCACTGAGCCCCAGAGGAAGGGCCAGGAGGGGCCGGCCCCCGTCCCGCTCCTTCCTGTCCAGGTGAGTCCCCCCCGCCCCCGCTTTGCTAACATCACTCGCAACGTAGCTTTTTCACTCTTTTTAATTTTCCTTCTCACTCACTTCTCACTCACAATATCCAAACCTAAATTAATCAGTCATGAATGTGTGCACATATGCTCGCTGTTGGTTTTTGAGGTCTGTTAGATGGAATGCTACCGATATGTGGCCACAGTGCGACAGTGTTGTTTGTGTGTGTGTAGTGGCCATTTGTCCTTTTCTTTGCTTTTGTCCTTAATAAACAAACAGAACTAACAAAATTGAATTAATCAAAATCAAATCCAACGCGCAGGGATACATCAGAGTCCACTGTCCATGCAAGGAATTTAAGTTTTTTATTGATTTATTATTCTATTTAAAACAAATGAACAGTTTACCTCTTGCCCTGGTAATAAACAATAACCCTTCCCAGTGCTGCCCCCTATGCTTAGCAGACCCATAAATATAGAAAACCTAGTTTTCCAGAGCTATAAAATGCCTTCAAAATAAAAGAATTAATAATCCACATTAACTCAAATAGTGCTAAATATTATGATCAAACTAAGGGTATATTTATCAAGCCAAACAAAACTAAATAAGACAGTGAGTTTGTTCACACTGACTGGGAGCCGCGTTCACACCCAGGATGCAGTGTCGCAGTGCACTAAGATGAACACAGGCTATCCATACATCTACAGAGTACTTTTTTTTTTAATCCATGTATTTCTTTTCGCTTAGCTTCTCTTCCTGTTGCTCTTCTGACCTTTTTAAAAGCCGTAACTCCGCTGAACAGACTCTGTTCTCTGTCCGAGCAGAGGCAGCGCCTTGGCGGCGCAGCGGCTCGGCGCCCTCGACCAGCCGCCGTCGTCCTCGGAGGACGAGCCCTTTGGCCGCACGCCGCCGCCGCTGCCGCTGCCGCGCCTTCCCAGCAGCCCCAGCGACGGCGAGCTCCCCGCCCACTCGGACTCCCTCCGGTCGACCGAGGACGACGGCTGCTCTCCTGGCAGCAGCTTCGTGGGCCTGCGCGTGGTGGCCAAGTGGTCTTCCAACGGATACTTCTACTCTGGCCGCATCGTGGGAGACGCCGGCGAGCAGCGGTTCCGCCTCCGCTTCGACGACGGCTACGAGTGCGAAGTGGCGGGCAAGGACATCCTGCTGTGTGACCCCATCCCCCTGGAGACGGAGGTGACGGCGCTGCTGGAGGACGACTTCTTCAGCGTGGGTGAGTGAGGCCGTGGGACTGCTCGGCGACGGTCTGGCTCAGGGGCGGGGAAACCGTTTGACTGGTGGGGCCACAGTGGCTTGTAAAGTTTGACAGAGGGGGCCGCAGCAGGAGCAGATGGATGGAGTGTTTTGGTGACCCACCCGAAAAATATTTCACGGGCTATGTGGATCTCCAATGTCTGTTGAAAATGAACAAAACCGTTGCAACAAATTCTGTGTCGAGGAAGCCCCACAGTATTGAGCTCTTTATTGAAATGACTCTTAAAACACCGAATAAATGGATGGAATACAGTTATTTTATTACTTAATGTTAATATAATATCTTCAAGTTTGGCGGGCCAGATTAAAAAGCTTAACCGGCCGCATGTGGCCCCCGGGCCGTAATTTGCCCACACCTGGCTTGTGCCATTTTGTAGCAGTGTACCAATTCTGAGTGAACATCAGTATTCACTCTGTAGTCCACTCAATATATAAACAAATATATAAATATATATAGTCAACAGTTATGGGCGACTGTGGCTCAGGAGGTAGAGCGGGTTGTCCAATGACCGAAAGGTTGGTGGTTCAAATCCCGCTCCATCCCAGTCCGTCGTTGTGTCCTTGGGAAAGACACTTAACCCTAAATTGCTCCCAATGGGGCTTGTAAAGCACCTTGCGGTGAAGGTGCTGGAGAAGTGCAGTCCAGTCCATCCAATTATTCATATTTTTTTTTTAGTTTGGCTAATAATTCACTACATAGTTGTAGAATAGAATAGAGCAGATGTACTTTCTTCATCCCAAATTGGGAAACGACAATGTTGCAGCACTGAAAACAGTGCAAAAAAACAAACTTTACAGTAATCACAGTAATTAAAAGAAACACTAAAGTCAATCTGTAGACAACAAACAAACAAGAGCAGATGTGCAAAAGAAAGTCAATTGTGCAGAGGCAGGCGTAAGCAAGGTTTTGTAAACCATTGCTGCAATATTTGCCATTGAGTCCAGAAAAAGTCCAGTTCCACAATTATGTGTCACACAGCGGGGAAGAGTTCTACAGGGTGACGGCTCTGGGCAGGAGGGATCTCCTGTAGCTTCGGAGAGGTGTGTGTGTGGCAGGGGGGGGTGCTCCCGGTGGTCCTTGATGGATGACGGTGATCACCGTCAGCAAGGGCCCCTCCTCCTCCTCCTTTCCAGTCGACGTCTCGATTGGACGGGTGAAGGGGAGGGACGGAAGAAAACCTCCTCACCTGCTGCAGCGTCACGTGGGTCAATCATTGAGTCGTGGACTCCCTGCAATCGCCTCACTGTGGGTGCGCGTGCGTGTGTGTGTGTGTGCGTGTGTGCGCTCGCAGGTGTGGTGAAGGACCACAAGGCCGAGGGCCAGGAGCTGTCCTACAGCGTGCAGAGGGACGGCCAGTGCCAGTGGTACAAGCGGACGGCGATCATCCTGTCGCTGGAGCAGGGCAACAAGCTGAGGGAGCAGCACAGCCTGGGGCCGTACCAGCCGTGCACGCCGCTGGCCAAGGCCTCCGACATCAGCCTGGGTGAGACGCCGCCACCGCCGCCACCGCCGCCACCGAGCTTCAGCTCTTGGCAGCGGCCGCTCGTACCCACACGTGTCTGTGACGCTCTCTCCGCAGACAACCTGGTGGAGGGGAAGAGGCGGCGCCGCGTGGCCACCGAGACCGCTCCCAGCCGTGGCTCCACCCCCAACCGCAGCCCCGCCCCCGGCCCCTCGGGCAAGAGGAAGCTGATGAGCTCGGAGGAGGAAGATGGCGGCGGCGGCGGCGGAGGCAGCAGCAGCACGCCGGCCAAGCGGGGCCGCAGGGGCCCCAGAGCCGGTACAGAGAGACGCTCACCAACCTCCTGACAGCGCCTCCTGCTGGTCACAGTGGAGGTCACCACTCCACTGGCGTCTGCTCATTTTGTATATATATATATATATAACTCAGATCTGTCTTCTTAGTCTAAAAGAAGAAATCCAGTTTTTATTGCTTGGGTAGATTTTTTATTGTTTTTTTGTTTGTTTTTTTAAGTCCAAAAAAGGTTTTATAAGTACATTTTTTTTTAAGGTTTTTAGCTAATTTTAAATGTCTCAGATTTTAAGCTCAACTTAATATTTCTCGTCATCTGTTGGCATAAAAATTCATATGTACAGTTTTAGTCATCACTGTGAAGTCTTCTCATCATCAGCAACAGCAGGTGTACCTTGATGAGTCGTCTGTATTGCTCCGTGTGTGTGTGTGTGTGTGTGTGTGTGTGTGTGTGTGTGTGTGTGTGTGTGTGTGTGTGTGTGTGTGTGTGTGTGTGTGTGTGTGTGTGTGTGTGTGTGTGTGTGTGTGTGTGTGTGTGTGTGTGTGTGCGCGCATATCATTTCTCGTTTGGCGGTTCGGGGGAACATTGGATGAAATGAAAATATTTGCAGGGTGACGCTAAAGTTCCTGCTTCCTGGTTGCACCTACACATTTTGTAAGTCTGACTGTGACTCTTAGACACGAGGACTTTAAGATTTCAGTCAGTGTCAGTTGTTTGACCATGACTGTTTTCTATTGGGGTTCAAACGGGGACTGGGGAGAAGGGGGGGTTAGACACTTTGAAGAGTTTTATCTGCTAATTAAGTTTTGAGAAAATTGCACAAATTCTGTGTTATTGACATTGCGTTGGTTGGCCCAGGTGTGTCCCTCTGGTGACCAGCTGATCTGCACTGACTGATGCACCATTTGCATCCTTTGGTTTTGCCAGTGGGAGAATGTGACGATTGAAAGAATTTTGTTGAAATGTGTTTTTATTTTATTTTTATTTGTGCGATTCGGCGCTATGTCGCGCAATAATTTCTTCGCACTCAACCGCGACACTGAGATGTTTCAGTGCTGCAGTGCGGCGCCCCCTGCTGCTGCTGCTGCTGCTTCTGCTTCTGCTGCTGAGACGGAGACCGGTAATGATCTTTAAATGGCAGTAGTGTCACGGTTGGGGTGTCACTTCACTGGTGGAGGCTACAACCACATTTCTCTGACTCACATTTGTGTGTTTGTGTGTGTGTGTGTGTGCATGTGTGTGTGCACGTGCTGCCATTCTGAGTCAGGTGTTGATTTTCACGCCCCCTTCCCTGTCGTTCAGCAGCTCAGCGCCTCGCCCTGTGCAACACCTCGGGCAGCGGCGCCGACCTCCCCGCTCAGCCTGGCCTGGTGGCCGACACCCACGGGCCGCTGCCCCACAATGCATCGCTCTTCATGGGCTTCGCCTTCATGCTGACCGTCTCGTGCGGCAGCGACCGGCTGACCAACAGGCTGAGCAGCGATGAGGACGAAGGTGAGGGAGGGCGGGGCACGCTACCAGCCATCAGTGGGCGGAGCCCATGCAGGGGGCGTGGCCGATAAATGATAAATGGATACCTTTTCATCCCAATTACTGGTGCAGTTTTTTGCTGTGCTCATTAAATGTTTTCCCTGTGACCTCAAAATAGTCGGCCTGTCACCATTTCTATGAATTGGTAGCAGCAAATCTTCACCAATATTAATATTAATAGTGAAGCTACTGTATCAGCTTGCTCCTCCTGTCCTTGGATCAGGGTTAGTGCTGCATTAAACTTCTGTAAGTGTCTTGTTGCCACCAAGAACAAAATCCAGGTCCATCTCCAAGTCAGAAATATGTTATTCATTTTAAATGTATATAAGAGCTGTCAGTCGATTAAAATTTTTAATCGTGATTAATCACATAACATCCTGAGTTAACTCGCGATTAATCACAATTTTTTTTTTACCATGCTGTATATGTAACTTAACAAGATATTCATTGTGTTTCTTATATGAAAAATTGGAGAGGACAATAATGATTCCTTTGTGAAAATATGAATCTATTTTTGTTTTCATTGGAACATTCCAAAACAATGACATAGTTATACTGTCCAGATACTCTGTAGGGCCCACTACTGGCCACCATGTAGCTCCGCCTCGGCCAATCATTTTCCCTTATGTCTCTCTCAATCTCATACACATATACACACACACACACACACACACACACACACACACACTCTCTCTCTCTCTCTCTCGCTCACACTCTATTTCTCTCTCACTCTCTCCCTACACAGAGTACGTGCAGACGGGGCCGTACAACAGGGCGTACACTGAGTCCCAGCTGGAGGCAGGAGGAGGCTTCGTCCTGCCCGACTTCAATGAGGAGCAGGTGAATTTCTGGCACGGCTGCACAGCCCCACGCAGAGTTTCCCAACAGCCGTTGTTGAGTCTGTTTGACAAACTGCTCAGTTCCAGCTCATCTGACAAACCTGAGCCGCTCGGTAACCTGTCCAGGTGGACTCCTAGGAGATTTGCACAGATGAATTGCACTATTCACGTGACTCTGTTGATGGAAAGATGGCTAGATTTATTATTAATTAGGTATACGGACAAACAAGCAACCAGCAAATCTCTCTCTCTCTCTCTCTCTCTCTCTCTCAGTGTAAGGCGGCCTACCAGAGCCTGCTCATCGCCGACCAGCACTGTCGCACCATGAAGTACCTGCTGTGCCTGGCCAGCGGCGTGCCGTGCGTGTCGCACCTGTGGGTGCGCGACTGCTGCAAAGAAAACAAGCTGCTCAACTACAGGAACTACCTGCTGCCTGCCGGCGTGGCGCCGGACCAGGCCATCGTCGAGTGGTAGGAGGAGCCAGTTCGCCGTCACCGCTCTTTATTTGCTCAGGTCGGGGCACGTCAGTCAACATGTCAGCAGCCAGCGTCGGTGTTAACATGCGGACAGTTACTACATTGCGAATGGTAGCAAACCATTCGTGAACCAAGTCCTGAATCACATATACTGTAGGTTTGGTGGTTCCCTGCCTGTTTTGACTCTTTAAGGGTCTTTTTAAAGGTGGTGTCACTGTCACACTTTCTAACATGAGCTGGCAGTGGCGTTCAAAGACCGGGCTCCGCTCATAGACGCCACCGCGTGGCTAAATTTAGTACTGCGACGTTGTGCATCGCAATCTCCTCTATTCAGTGCTCAGGCGTTCACTCTGGAACATCTTGATGAAGTCCTGTCATCGTGAAGAGGTTAGTTTGTCCATTCACAACCTTGAAGACGAGACAGATATCCAAAAACCACTGGTGGTTGTCAAAATCCAACGTCTTGTACTTATTGATGATTTTACAATCGCTGACTCGATGATGTCCTCCCAGCCAATTCAGTTCAAAAATACTTTTTGTCCCTCGAGGTGCAATTTAAAATGCTACAGGTGCAAATAGGCTGTGTTCTCATTCGCATAAAAAAAACACTGAACAGACAGACCGACATGTGACATGATGAACACAGCAATCCCCGTGGACAGATAAATAAATAGAAATTAGGGTTACAAATTATCGATTAATTCATTAATTAAACTATTAATTAATAAGTGCTGATTTTTCATGAGAACCTGAATTTCACAATGAAAAATGTGTTATTTAACTCTTAAATAATGTTGAGGGTCCAAAGTGACCCATTTTTACATTGGTCACAGTAACAGTAGAAAAATTAAAAATAACTTAAACATTTATCCTCTGACTTTAAGTTGACTTCTAATGGGTAACATTTCAACTTTTTTTCCAAGTTTAAAAGTAACTTGTTCTAGGTATACAGCATGCCATTTAACAAAAAAGTGTTAAAAATGTTTAATTCATTGTGACTAATTTGATTTAATCGATTAATTGTTAATCAACGATTAATTGTTAACATCCCATTCCTCTTTCTTCTTCTTCTTCTCCTTCTCCCTGATTCCCCCCCCCCACAACACTCAGGCACGCCCGCCGCAGCCCCTTCAAGGCCCTGCGCCTCCTGCTGGCGTTGGAGGAGCAGGCGGAGCTCCTAGCGCAGCTGACCACCCTGGGCGGAGCCTCTTCGGTGCAGCACTACCGAACAGACGGCGACGACGGTGCAGGTACGTTGCAGGACACCTAGTGGTGTATTTCAGGGCCACACCTCACCACACTCTGCTACCTTGTTTGCAATCATGGGAAAATTAAAAGAACTGAGCCAAGAAATCAGAATTTTGGAGCTCCAGAAGTCTGATTCATCCTTGGCTGCAAAGAATGGAAGGACATTTATTTTCGACCTTGAAGACGTTTCGCCTTTGGGATGAGGCAAAACGTCGTCAACATTGAACGTAAACTTCCATCTGGTAGTGCGCACTCGAAAGAAAACCAGCTAACATCGTCCTCCTGAAGCCCGTGCCAGTTGAATACTCGGTTGTAGAGAAGCCTGGAATGACGAGCCTTAAACCTGCCTCTCCTCCACCGTGTTTTCTTACCGTCCTGTACCTGTGTGTGTAGTACCCTAAAAACAGCGGTTTTCAAAGTGTGGGACAGTGAGTCAACCCCACCCCCATTATTATTATTATTATTATTATTATTATTACTGTTATTGCTTTGTATGTTCCACGTGTCTGCGTGCCATTCACATCTGTGTTATTTTAAAGATCTTACATGTTTATACGTTCATAAACATGTTTTTTTTTTTTAAAACATTTTAATCGTCTTTATCAGTGCATGCTGATATTTTCAAAAAAAACATATGCATATTACTTTGAAAACCGCTGGCCTAAAAGATTCATCCACCCCCTCACCCCTAGCTGACCTCTCCCTTCCCCCTTCACTCCCCACCCCCCACCCCCCACTCTCTCTCAGAGCTTCCCGCCGCCGGCAGGTACGACGTGGTGGTGACGGACGGCGCCTGCCCGCCGCCGCTGCAGAGGTGGGCGGCGTCTCAGGACGTGCCGCTGGTGTCGGCCGAGTGGCTCGTCCAGAGCGTCATCCGCGGCGAGCGGCAGGGCTTCGCCGGCGAGCCTCAGTATCGCCACGACCACGCCTCCTAACGCGCGGGCCTCCCCCCGCGGCGACTGGTGTTCTGCATGCCCCTCCGCTGTACATAGCCACTTCCCGCCGTCTGTTTTTATTGGCTAATAAAACTGTGACTCTGGTTTCATTTTGACAGACTTTGCCATTTATTTTTCTTCTTGGGAAGTTTGCACGCACCACAAGTTTAATATTTACACTTTATACAAAAAAAATTAAATAACATGAAATAAAAAAAAATACAGGCGGAGGCCACACTCCACTGGGTGGAGCTCTGGCTAAAATGACAGAGACGAAGGTTCACTGTGCTGGAGTTTGGGCTCTTTCCTTTTTTTTTTTTTAAACACTGTTGAAAAGGAGGGGAAAAAATGGCATCTTCATCGTTTTTGTGTCTTCCTGGTCATTTCATTCGGATTCTATTTTCCGCGGCGTCCTACCTGCTCAGGGTGCCTCCGGCCTGCGTGTAGTACTTGTTGTAGTCGAGTCGCAGCAGCAGTTTGGCCAGATCCGAGTTGATCTGGTGGTTCCTGACGCTGGAGAGGATCTTCAGCAGCACCGACGACTGGCGGCCGAAACCCTGCAGCATCAGCGTGGCAGCGTGTTCTTCATAACAGTAATAATAATAATAGTAATGATGATGATCTGCTGCGTGATGCAGCGCAGCGTCCTCACCTTGACCAGGAGCTCCAGCTGGGCTGCGCCGCGCTCGTCCAGCGGTGCCACGTTCTGACTGACCAGCGAACAGAAGCTGAGGCACAGCTCCAGGATCTCGTTCAGGCAGTGGAAGACCTGGCGGCAGAGAGACGGGACGCGTCAGGCCCGAGCCAGGTGGGGGGGGGGTGGGCACCGTGTTGGAACGGCGACGCGGCTGTTACCGGTTTGAGCAGGATGAAGGACTGGGCCAGCAGGTTGCTCAGGAAGTGGTCGTGGGCCAGTCGGATGCTCTCAAAGTCTCGGGTGGCGTTGATCTGCTGCAGCAGCTGGGAGAACTGGGACTCCAGCACGTCCACCTGGTGGCCGAGGGCAGGTAGTGCACATCGTCAAGTCGCACAAATGGAGCAGGATTACATGTTTTGCTTTGGTCCCGTTAAAGAAATGGTGATAATTTAAAGCTGCAAGCAGCGTTCAAGGGACTGAGCCTGTCATGGTCGACGCCGAGCCGCTAGGGGCATTTTAGTTTAATGGTGTTTCTAGGGCTACTCTGAGCGATTCTAGGTGGGCGTTCCGCGAGTTTACATGGCCATAAAATGACAACAAAAAGCATAATTACAAAGTTGTGAATCATGAAGGTCTTGCCCGTCTAATACTTAAGTTTCAAGCCTCCAACATCGACTTTTACGCTTTTAGATTTTTCAAAACAAGTGAAAATAGCCCACTTCTGGTTTGTCAGGGGTCAAAGGTCATAGCACAACAAATGTACAATTTGGGCTGTGTCTCAATTCAGGGTCTGCATCCTTCGAATGAAGCGTCCTCCGTCTGAAGGGAGCGTTCTCCCAGGACTCGGCCGAGAAGGACGAACCCAAACCCGCCTCCCCGGTAACCACCCGGGGACGGTCTAGCCTTCGGCATATTTCCTGGTTGCGTCACCGCCGTTCCCTACTGCTGGCCAACCCCGGAAGTGACGTTTTCATAGCATCAAGCTAACCATTGGTTCGCCATCCAACGATGGGGTTGGGTGTTCAAATAAGTATAAACCCTACGTTAAAAACTGAATATTTTAGGTGAAATTTCAATGCTTAAATTTATATATCGTGTCTTTGCCAGTAGATGGCGCTAATTTCAGCTGACTTCCCAGGATCCCACGATGCTTTGCAGGAGCACGCAAAGCATCCTGGGATACAGAAGGACGCGAAGGATAGTCGCGGTGCAGCCTTGGAATCGGCTAAAACTAGGGCGCATTCCGAGTACGCATTTGGAGCGCCCTTCGGATTTTCGGGAATTGGGACAAGCCTTTGCGCAGTGCTACGACGCAACTTCCTTTCAAATGCATACCCAGAAGGGTGCACAGCCTGAATTGAGACACAGCCCTGGTGTGAGGTACATGCAGGTTTTTGTCCCATGACTACAACCTTCCTAAAAGAAGCCATGGCCATTTTAATGTTTTTGTCTATGTAGGGGGCGCTATTGAGCAGAGTATTCTTTAGAATTGAAATTTTTAGTTGTCCTGATGTGTGCACAAAAATTTATCGAGGACTGGAATAGGGGGTCAAAATGGGGTTTGAATCCAAGTATAAGAACTATTACTGAGGCTCAGTCCCTAATAATAATAATAATAATACTCTTACTACGACTACTAATGATAATGATAATAATAACTACAATAGGATTGTGTGTTTGCATTTTAACAGTTGCGTTTCTGAAATTGCAAAAAAAAATGCTCAGGAAGCATAAAATGTGTTGAATGTGTACGGCTGGTCATGTGACTACCTGCAAGTAGTACTGCAGGTTGTCGATCAGGAAGGCCATGTGGTTGCGCAGGCGCCACTTGACCGCGTCCGTCTTGGTGGACTTGAGGTGCTTCCTCTGCATCTGCAGCGCCCAGCAGTGCTGGAGCTGAGACTGCACCCGCCGCACGCTCAGCAGGTACCTGAACACCACGTTGTACCTGAACGCAGCAGCAGGAGCAGGAGAAGCAATGTAAATATGCATGCGCGCACAGAACAGAAGCAAAGTAGTTCCACATGGTGCAGTGCTGCCAGCAGGCGCTCACTTCTCCAGGACGGCCGGCGTGAACAGGATGTGCAGCGGCCACTTGACTTTGTAGCTGAGGCCCAGGGCGGCCCAGCCGGTGGGCGGGGCCTCCCGCGGCGAGGTGTCCTGCGGAGGCGTGTTCCCGTCCCTGGAGCCACTCGACTCTGTAGGAAAACACCAGGTGGCGGAATTGTCACAGTTTCTAAACGCAAGCTGGCAGAGCTTTTCCTCTGTTGGTGCAAAACAGGCCACTAGGAGGCAGCAGCAGCGGCACCACAGAGCGAGGTGCGGTGCAGAGCGGCGGCCTCACCTTTCTCTTTGCCCTGGTAGTCGACCGTCAGGTGCAGCAGCGGCAGCAGGTTGTCGTCGTCCAGCAGAACCTTGTGCGCCGCCCGCTGGAAGGCCACGTTCACGTCTGCAGAACACGGACGGCAGAACAGAGCCGAACCCGGGAGGAGACAAAGGTTTCACTTCAGCTCAGGACCACTGGGGCTGCATATTGTTCCCGGGAAGAGTTCACACCACATTCACAAAATGTTTGGGTACGACACCTGTGGTGTAGAGTCTAAAACATGAGTGGAATTATATTTGGCCCAGGAGGCAATACTAAATCACTGCTCGAGCTGGCCCGCCGCAATCATACAGCACATGTACCGCGAATACTATAAATCCCAGAATACTCTGCTGGTATTTTGGTGCATCAACCAGGACAGGACGTTCATTGAAGGATATTATTATGACTTCATTGGTTCATTATCTTATTTTTAAATGATCCCGTTACTGTTGAGATTCACTTCAAAAGGCTGCAAACAGGAGCAAAGGGGAGGATGGTGCCATTTCTAGGGAAGGCTGCTGCTTGGGTGTGGAGCCCTCCTATACCCTCATTGGGCAGCCCACTTTTAATCTAGCAATTATGTCTGGCATTTATTTGACTGTAGATGACCCTGTCTGATGTTCTATGCATGTCCTTTAAGTTATTTGTTGTTTTGTATATATGCAGAAAAACAATAAAAACTGTAAATAAAGCATACGATTATTATTTATATTTTATTTATTCTGATGATTTTTTTTTTAATTGGAATTTGATTTTGCGTGTGTGCATATTCAGTTATTTATTGTAAAGTATTAATATTAAGCTTTGTTTCGTTGCATATTGTTAGTTATGGAGCTAATGTTGTTAGTTGCCTAAGTCATCGTTGAATGTTTTCGGAAAAGAAAAAACAAAAGAAAAACAAAGAAATGACTTAGGCAATTATGCTATTAGGCTAACGATATTCAGATTAAGGCAAAATTTGTTTGGGTCCATATAATAAAGGTTCACTGTCACTCACTGAAGGAGGATTTTTTTTTTTTTTTCCAATCAATACGTATGTTGGCCCTCAACTTTGTCAAAGTTTTACATTTTTGTCCCACTGTGTATTTGAGTTTGACACCCCTGCTCTAAGACGTTACTCGTCCAAGGCAGAGAGGCCATCTAGTGGCAGAATAGAGGAACGGCCTCAGACACACATGCATTCAAGTTTGGGGTCACTTACTTTTTTTTTTCTTTCTAGATTGAACTCCATTATAATCATTTTCATGGAATAATCTACTGGAATGCTGTGAGAACATTACTAGAGCACAAAAATCAGAGAGGATGTGCTGAACACATTATGGGATGGCTTTCACAGACGTTGCCTTGGATGCGTAACTGAATTTGATCGTAGAGAATGAATATATATGCAGTGTGCTAAACTATAACAATAAGGCATTGTGGTTTATATTTAGGCTCTTTAGAACAGCCGACTGTTGGAATGTGTTGGAATTCTCTCAATCACATTGGATTAGACTCTGGAAATTGTTTTCAGGAAGCACTGAAATGTTCTCATCCTGTCCAGCACATCTTGACTGATTTCCATGATGATCGCAGAGCCCTCAAGATCATTGTTCCATCAAACTGGTCGTAATGGAGTTCACTGCGGAAGGGAGTCAGAAACCGCCACTGTCACGACAACAAAAAGCCCCGACCTCAAAGTCACGTGACCAGTGGCGGCTGAAGTCACACTGACCGTGCTCAGTCACGGCCGTCGGCAGCGTCTTCAACATCTGCTGCGCCAGGTCGATGAACACCTGGTAGAGCTCGCCCCGGCCCAGCAAGTAGAAGTCCTTGATGATCTGCAAGGAGCACATGCACGCACACACACATCAATGCACACACACACACATCAGCACACACATCAATACACACATCAATGTACACATCAACGCGCGCACACACACACACACACACACACACACACACACACACACACACACACACACACACACACACACACACACACACACACACACACACACACACACACACACACACACACACACACACACACACACGAACTGGGAGAGACCTTGAGCTGCTCCAGGAGACCTGCCTCCTCCACCATCAGCGTCCACAGGTGCTGAGAGACACAAACACAGAGCGCTTGTCACGGCGCCAAGGAGGAGGAAGTGCAAGAGGAGGAAGAGGAGGAGCCGCCTACCTCAGCCACGGTGCTCCTCACGCGGTCAATGAAGTTCTCAAAGTCCACGAGGTTGAAGAGCGGCTGCTGCTTCAGCTTGTACAGCTCCTGGGCGAAGGCGTCCTCCTGGTGCTTGAGGATGGACCCTGTGGAGGAGGAGGCAATAGTGGGTGTGAGAACCAGAGCGCTTCACCGCCAAGTGGCCTGTTGTCAGTGGTGGTGAAACGGGAGTCGCCATCATGAATATGGGACTGAACACACACTCAGAAGATGCAAACAACAATGACGGGAAGTCAATATGAACGTTTCTCTGCAGATCTGACGCAATGAATTTTTAAATGTGTCTGTGAGCATTTCAAGGAGGGATGCACCAATATCAATACCAGCATCGGATACTGGTATCGATACCAGGGGCGAGTACTGTACTTACCCGTAAAATACATGTCAATGACAACAATACAATTTTTGTTAAATTTACATTTGTGCTGCAGTGAAACTTGTGACAGTCGCCCTGTTCTAGAAAGACATGTTGTTAAGATAAACAACATCTGTGGAAAAAAAATAATGCGCTGTGGCCTTATTGGGTACTCAGTATCAGTTTTGGTTGAGTACTGAAATACAAGTACTCTACTGGTTCTGTAAAAAAGTGGTATTGGTGCATTCCTAATTTCAATCACACACACACACACACACACACACACACACACACACACACACACACACACACACACACACACACACACACACACACACACACACACACACACACACACACTATGCGCTTTTGGAAGAATGGTCAAATATTCCCATAAACACACTCCTCAACCTTGTGGACAGCCTTCCCAGAAGAGTTGAAGCTGTAATAGCTGCAAAAGGTGGACCAACATCATATTGAACCCTATGGGTTAGGAATGGGATGGCACTTAAGTTTATTTGTGAGTCGAGGCAGGTGAGCAAATACTTTTGGTAATATAGTGTATATATATATATACATATGAATGTGCTCCTCTTCTGCGGAACTCACCGGCTCTGGACGGGCTGTGGTTGTGGTTCTCAAACATCTGGACCGACTCGCCCACAAACAGGATCTTCTCGGCCACCCGGACGGGAACGTAGGACGGCAGCATCTCTGTGCGCAGCGAGAACTGCTGCAGAGACGGCGCCAACATGTTCTCCTCCTCCGTCAGCCTCTGAAACGGGAGGAGGAGGAAGTGGGGGGGTCAGTATGGTGGTGGTGGTGGTGGTGCAAACTGAACGAGTGGAATGAGTTGATTCCTGTGAATTTGTATTCACAATGTGCAATAACGGTGCAAATCCTCCCCTGGTATTTATTTATACTCTGCACTATTCTTATTTAACTAGTCTTATTTATTTTTACTTTATGCTTGGCAGTGTTGGTGAGTAATCTATTACTAAGTAATCCACTACTGTAATTAAACTACTTTTTTAGAAACAGAGTAATGTAACGGGATTACTCTGGCAAAAATAGTTACATTAATAAATTACATCATAATTACTTCATCAAGTAACAATTCCATTACTTTTCTGAAATATTTTGCAAGCTAAAAATGTCTTGTTATCCACAAAATGTCTGAAATTTAGAAAAACAACAGTAAACGACGACTTTGCAGATTGATGATGCAGCCGTGCATGCAACGTCATTGATCTGCGACGAGGCACCGAAACAAGCACGGCGATGGCAAAAGAAAAAACAGCAATTGCGTTTGATAGCTGGAAATACAAACATTATTTTGAGTTCATCCCGTCTGAATCAAAGAATACTGTGTCTGGTTGTGCGTCCTGTGCAGGAAACAAGACGCTCAACTGTTAAGTTATCTTTTTAAACTTAAGCAATTAGTAATTGATTACTTATGAAACAAAGTAGTTGAAGAAGCAATTGGATTACTTTTTAAGGAGTAATCAGTAGTTGGATTACTTTTATGGAGTAGACTATTTTTTAAATCAATTTCAACTTTAAAAAATTTTTTTTTCTATTCTAGTATTATTAAAACACAAAGCAGGAGAAGCACCTCCAATTTCATTGTATACTCTCTTACAATGACAATCAAGGCTTCGGATTCTGACTGTGAGGTGGGGCCGGTGTCGGCGGGGCGGCGGCTCCTACCAGGTCCTGCAGCTCTCTCAGCTGCTTCCCGCTCAGGCCGCTGAGCCCCAGGTCCTCCTCCTCGTCCTCCTGGCTGGCGGCGCCGGCGCCGGCGCTGGGCCCCTGCCTGATGAAGAACTCGTCGCTCTGGTCCAGCAGGAGGCCGTGCAGCATCCACGCCGCCAGCTGCTTGTACATCACGCCGTGGCACACGGCCAGGATCCTGCAGCACACAGAGGCAACGAGTCGGCATCCAGCAGGACTGTGTGTGTGTGTGTGTGTGTGTGTGTGTGTGTATTTGCACGCAACACACAGGAGCTGATATAACGTAACAATCTGCCATTTTCCTTCAGGTTCATTGAGTTTAAAAGTTCATCCTCCTGCCCTCAGGGTGGCGCTGCTGACCACTGCAGCACCGTGTCGGCCAGTGAGCCGCTACCCTCTAACATGACAGGATTCAGCCACAGGCACGTGGCCGTGATGTGGAACTCCTCCACCCGGTCGGTTCCCTTTGACCAGAGGACGGAGTGACTCCACTGACTTACTTCTCCAAGGCTGTGCGGACTGGAGGAAGCCCCACGCAGCTGTGCTTGTACACCGTCTCCAGGATCTGACAGCCGTGGATCTGCAGGATTAGAGCCGATTGTTACATTTTATTGTTGATGCAATGAAATGTGGTGCAGCGACACAGACTCAACACCGACCACCAAAGCGGATGAATCCGGCCCTCTAGCCTTTACTGCCCCAACGAGACATGCAATCACTTTCCAGGAATATTGTGTATTCCTAACAATTAATCAACCAACAGGTGGCAGCAAGTTGCCGACTTCAGGACTCAAAAATATCCAAAACTTTGGATTGCTGGCTGGCCTGGGAAACACTGCTGGGAGAAGGCATCAGTGCCCAATGTGACATCACAAAGGGCCGATTTTCAGAGCTGTGTGATTTTCACAGGATGGTGTTGTGGTGGCGAAGCAGTAGGAGAAAAATATGTACTATTCTCACTTCTGGAGAGTTCGCTGGCAGAACAGACACGCCTACTTTACTGGTATCACTGGTAGAAAAATAAACAAGAGGAAAAGAATCGCGACATCCATACCTTCTGTGACTTTATAGACTCCACCATGACCATCACCGAGGGAAACAGCAACTGAAACTTCAAGCAACACATCAGTCGAACACTCGAGTGAAATCCAGTCATTAGAGTGTTTTCACTAGACAAAAAAAAACATGCTTTACCTCCTCCAGCTTGTAATTCACATGAGATATGGTCAGGTGTCTGTCTCCAAGGAACTGGAACCAATCACAGCAGCTGACATTAGCTCACTGTGGCAACAGGCAAAATGCTCAATGTTCCTGTGTCCCTGCTTTACCTCCTGCTCCACGTCCAGCAGGGCCTTCCTGTACGGCTGCAGCATGGAGTTCAGGCCGGAGCAGAAGGCCCACAGGTAACTGCCGTAGAGCCCCGTCTGATTGGTGTGGTGCTCCTGGTGGACGACAACACGGTGAAGGAGCAGGTTGGCTTCAGAACATGCACAACTCTACTCGCGGAGACAGAGGCTTTTCACAAAAAGTGCATCACTTATTTAACTCTTCCATCACCTACATTAGTATTTGTCATCAGTACCAAATGAGTACTCTACTCGTAAAATACGTGCCCATACCATGACACCTATACCAGTTGTACTGTATATGTATGTATATGACAATTTTGTTTTGTTTGTTCACCCTGTTCTATAAAAAACATGCTCAGGAATGTTGTTCAAATAGCAGATAAATACAGAAAAATAAAAACAAAACTCAAAGTAATTCTATAATATCTATAATAATACCTGTTGGTGCACATGTTCCGTGTGTTGTTCTATGAACTCTTTAAAGCGGATGTAGTCGGTACCAAGTTTGCAGATCCGGTTGAGAACACTGCTCTCACTGGGGTGAAGGAAGGGAAGGTCCTGGGACACCTGCAGCAAAGACCCAACACAGCAACAACGGAACACAACGTGATGTCTTGTGTGAATGGACTGTGTCAAGCAAAGCAGAAATGACAGGGAAAGAAATATGACACAGAAGAAAATGTCGTAAGAAGTGTACAGGGAACGAAAACACGAACGTTGTAAACGTTTACTCAGGCAAAGGGGAAGTAAACCGTGCCCAGCTCTCCTCTGCATTGATAATTAAAGTAAATACTGAAACGTAAAGTTCAGTATTTTAGAGGCCACAGTTTCTAAAGCAAAGCATGTTCAAGCTAGCAAACGTTTGAGGACCAGATGACATGTCATGAGAGCCGTTTTACGTCTTGCCTGCAAACCCGTCTTTTTGTTCCAGGTGAAAATGGCCCCCGGGAAGCCGCTTAGCGCGAGCAACAGCTCGTGGATCATTGTGAAAGTTTTTCGAGCGAGAAAAAATAAGAGGAGAGTCGCGATTTAGCCATTCATCCACCATGTCAATGTATACTTCGAGGTTTGAGGCTAAATCCGCGCCTATTTCCTGATTACGTCATTTCCTTATACCTACGGATGCCGAGTCTGGACAAAATGTCAGTACTCGTATTTAAATGATCCCCCCCTGTGAGGTTTCGCACATATATACTACTTAAATAGAAACTACAGTGTTTGAGGTCAGCTCCACCGTCATGATGGTCATAATAATGAGGCTTCATATAACACACATAGCTCGCATGACAGTTATGAGGAAGGGGGGACATTACAATTCTTATTGCAAATAAGTTAATTGCTAATAATGTATATATACAGCTCTGGAAAACATTAAGATACCACTGCAAAATTATCAGTTTTTCTGATTTTACTATTTATCGGCATGTGTTTGAGTAAAATAAACATTTTTTGTTTCATTCTTTAAACTATTGACGACATTTCTCCAAAATTCCAAACAAAAATATTCTCATTTCTAGCATTTATTTGCAGAAAATGACAAATGGTCAAAATAACAAAAAAAGATGCAGTGTTTCAGACCTCAAGGAACGCAAAGATAAAAAGTTTATATCTATTTTGCAACACCACAATACTGATGTTTTAGCTTAGGAAATCAATATTTCAATCAATATTTTATGAAATAACCCTGATTTTTAATCACAGCTTTCATGCGTCTTGGCATGCTCTCCACCAGTCTTTCACATTGCTGTTGGGTGACCTTATGCCACTCCTGGCGCAAAAATTCAAGCAGCTCAGCTCTGTTTGATGGCTTGTGACCATCCATCTTCCTCTTGATCACATTCCAGAGGTTTTCAATGGGGTTCAGGTCTGGAGATTGGGCTGGCCAGGACAGGGTCTTGATCTGGTGGTCCTTCATCCACACCTTAATCGACCCAGCTGTGTGGCATGGAGCATTGTCCTGCTAGAAAAAACAATCCTCAGAGTTGGGGAACATTATCAGAGCAGAAGGAAGCAAGTTTTCTTCAAGGATGACCTTGCACTTGGCTTGATTCATGCGTCCTTCGCAAAGACAAATCTGCCCGATTCCAGCCTTGCTAAAGCACCCCCAGATCATCACAGATCCTCCACCAAATTTCACGGTAGGTGCAAGACCCTGCGGCCTGTTGACTTCTCCAGGTCTCCGTCTAACCATTAGACGACCGGTTGTTGGAAAAAGATGAAAATTGGACTCATCAGAGCAGATGACGTCACTCCAGTCCTCTATGGTCCAATCCTTATGGTCTTTTGCAAACCTCAGGCTCAACCTTCTTTGCTTCTCATTGATGAAGGGCTTTTTTCTAGCTTAACACAACTTGAGCCCTGCCTCTAGGAGCCTGTTTCCAACTGTTCTTGCAGTGCATTTCACCCCTGCTGCCATTTGCCATTCTTTTTGTAAGTCACTTGATGTCATCCTACTGTTGCTGAGTGACATTCAAATGTGTTGACGGTCATCCAAATCAGTGGAGAGTTGTTTTTGCCCTCTGCCAGCCTGTAGCTTTGTTGTCCCCAATGTCTGCTGCTTGATCTTGTTCTGATGAACTGCCGTGACCATCTTAGAAATTTTAAGGATGGAAGCAACCTGACGCTAACTGTATCCCTCTGCCAGTGAAACCAGAATTGAACCCTTCTTTTCCTCACTCAAAACCTTTCTTTTCATCTCTTTTGGCATGGTCAGTAGTTTTTTTTTGAGGGACTACTAACACTGTTTTTACCATCCAGCTGATCCTATTGCAAGAGGGTAGTGATGACCATAGCAGGTGGTTTTTATCCTTTTCCTTGCTAAACAAGATTTTGTGCAGGTGATCACCTAATCAATTCTTCATTAAGTAGAATGAGGTGTGCCTGTGTTGGAATTCAACAGACAATGGCTGTCAAACATGTAGAGATGCTGATTTGAGAGAAATTTGCAGTGGTCTCTTATTTTTTTCCAGAGCTGTAAATATATATGTTCCAAATGGAGTTGGTGCAGGACATGCTCAATGGCTCTCTGTGCTAATGTCTTCTGTCACACCAGCCTTCCGCTGTAAGACGAGCTGCATGCACGGACACAGACTTACTGGAATTTCTCCTCTATGCTATTGATTTCTTGTTCCCGGGCTTTGCAAACGTTTACAAGAGACTTTACAGGATTCTCCAAATGAGCCCCTCCCACCGCCTTCTTGAAATACAAGAATACAAGAAGACAAGTAAAGTCACTGGCCATGTAAAAACGTGAAAAAAAATTCAATTGTAGTTGACCTTGATGATGACATTTCAGCTGCTTTCTGAAGCAATATTGACATAAACACATCCAGCACTGATTCCTGACAGTGACGTTATGTTTCTTCGCCAGTGGCCTCTGAGCCTCCTGGGTGGAAGGGCACTTCCTCTCCAAAATCAATAGCGTGTTACTGTCATTAGACATTGAGAATGAAAAAAAAAGACTTTGTACAGAGTCAGGTTCTTCAGCTGTTGGATCGTGACTCGGCTGGATTGCGTTTCCTGGTAATAGTTTCACTGAACTGAAATACTCTCTGTCTCCTGGAAGGTATAAAACTGCAATTGTGAAAGTTTTTTTGTCAAATAAAAAGTATCTTTCTCTGAATCTCATTCTCTTTTCAGTGAGTTTTCTTTTTACAACCTGTATAAAATGGTGCAAAGGTGGTGAAGCTGTGGTCAAAAAGAAAAGGGTGGCCAATATGTCCTAATTTTCAAACGACTTGCACAGACTTGCTTTTGTAACCTTGATGATAATGATTAATCTTATTTGAGACCTGTTTGCTGTAATGCATTTGGCCATACAGTGGCAGTAAAATAGATAAGGTGATATTTTACATATTAATTATTATCAGTAAAAAAGTAGTGAGAAAAGTGATGCTGATCTATTCGATAGCGGCCACACTGATTGCTACTAATCTTAAGGCAAATTCCATTCCAGTTAGCGGTTTAGCTGCTGTTGTTGTCATCATTCAAACTGGAGTTTCAGCCATTTCTCACAAATGTAAAGCAACCAGGATGCGCACTATCTAGTGCCACCACTATGTCCCCTTGTGTGTGTTTATGTACATACCTTGATTGAGATGATGATGGTAATAATAAATCTGGTGTGAGGCCCTGGCAGTGCACCCAGTGATAGATGAATTACCAGATGTTTTACATATAAAGGACAACACAGGATGATAAAAAAAAAAACTTCCTCTGTAAGCATCGCAAGTGAAGGTTTGGAATTAAGAGGGAGGCCGAGTGATGCATAATGAGACCCTTCGGGGTCTGAAGTGAGAGGTGCAGCGAGACGCAGATCAATGGAAGCAATCGAGCGCACCGGAGACTGATTCCATTCACCGCCATTGTCTGTGGCTCACAGAACAATACATACACACACAAACACACACACATGCCCACACATTCATTCATTCAAGAAATTTGGTGTAAAGTTCAGGTTAGCATTTGAGATAAACTAGACTTCATTACTTATTAAACCACGAAACAGAATAAATTAATTCACATGATCTAAAAATAAACAAAACATTAATGACACATGTTATTTATTAATTTATTTTGACATTTTAGGGGAAGCTGAGCTTTTCTTGCAGTCTTTGAGAAATCACCTCTGGTGCAAACCAATGTGCTCTGGCATTGTAATTGTCACTGTAACTGGCTTTATAAAAAAAATAGGATGTAACAGCATGCATGTGGAGAAAGAGTAATTCAAGCAGTGCGGAGCCTCCATTTAGCAGCAGCAGCATCAATAATTCAGAAAGTGATAGTGTCGACAGAAATCAATGTCTGTGTAATGTGGACTGATACGAGCCCCTCGCCTGAGTCCCGGATGCTGCAGATTAATGGGCCGACTGGAATTCACTCGCTGCTGCAGGCACTTCTTCGTCAAAGCCTCAATAGCGGGACCTCTTCCAAAGAAGTTGCAAACCAGAGAAAGCATGTTAAGCCCATGGATGAATTATAAATGGATACCAGACTGGCGAAAGGACAGAGCAGAGATTTTTCCCAGTGGCCACTTGAGATACTGCAGTGAAAAACCCCACAAGGCCAAAAAAAATTTATTTTTCCCAAGGACTGCAGTAACAAAAAGAAACGCCTGTAAAATGATGGTCCTTTGACCTAAAATGTTGTTCATACTAAATCTTTCTATCTAGGTCTGGTGTGGACAATCCAGCTGCCTGAGAGCACGCTTGGTGTCTGCTCGCATCTGCAAATAAACCAACGAAGATGATGTTGGTCGAGGTATGGCCACCGTAGCTCACTGGCAAGTTCGGGAGCGGGAGGGATAGTGAAAAGCGCTGCAATCTAAAATGGAACCACTTGATGCCGCTGTTTCTTCTTCAAAATATCCAAATATTACACACTTAACCTATATACGCTAGTGATTGTAGCAAGGACTATTCAGCATGGTTATGACTCACTTCATCACACACACACACACACACACACACACACACTGGGTCTGATAGAACTGCCAGTGTAAGCTTCCATGCTAATCTCTGCAGCTGTAAGGCTCGCTGTCACTTCCTTTACTCATTCTTCAGCTCTCTCAGACCTTTGGGACGACTTGCAGCTTCTTACCATTGTCATATCCACCCTCTTTTTTTTCCCAGCGGGCGAGTGGGAGTAATCGTTCAAGTCCATTTGTTAGACAGAATATGTTGCCGTTATCATCTGGTTGCTCCGTGTGATAATGTGTAGAGCATTAAATATTCAGTTCGGAGGAAGTCGAGTGTCACTACATCATCCATGATGTCAGGCTGTTTATTGATGATCATCCTTCACGCACACGCACACACGCACACGCACACGCGCACACGCACACGCACACTTGATCCTGTGTTCTCCTCGCTGGGATGTTCTTCACCAGGCTTCATCGCTGATTTGGGGTGATTTCGGATTTCAAATTCTGGTCCAAGCCATGAGAAATGTATCTATTTTATTTATTCAAATTCAAAGTGAGAGAAACATTTTCCAGAAGTTTAGCGTCACGGCTATTCTGTGTTCGCCGGTCATAACATGAGTGAAAGAGAACAACATCACAACTTGTCCGAAATATGGTGCTTGTGGTGTAGATTGAAAAAAAAAAAACAGGCGTCACAACTTGGATTTTCCTGAAACTCACAGAGATGAGATTGTTCCTTGAATGACAGAAGGTGAAAAGAGCACAAAACCTCAGCATTGCCCGAATTTTCTTAAACAGAAGGTCAGACTTTACGCTTAGTTTTTCTGTTTTGTTTTTTGTTTTTCAGTAAAAAAGGTCAAGGTGAGAGAGAAGGGCAAGAAAATGAAACATCATCTCATCAGGACAGATAGCTCAGGCTAGAGGAAGCCTGACTGTGGGGCTTGAGAGGACAAAATGCACAAATATGACAAAATATAATATATATTTTCATAGCAAACTGTCAAAATGACAAGATTATTTATATTGATTCAGGAAAACCAATAAGTGTTTGAATAAAATGAATAGAGATGACCGCTAAATAATAGCTTTGAATGAAGGACAGCGAGAAAGCACAGAAACCCAACATTTCTTTTTTTCCTGATTTTCGGACAGATTGAGATTTTGTACTCAATCGTACTGAGTGGAGCGATGTAAAATCTCAAAGGGTCCCAAATTTGAAAGCAACATTCTCTAGTACAGGAGTCACCAACTTTTTTGACCCTAATTATCAACAATGACAAGGTTACATAAAACGGAATTTTAGACGCAGCTCAACGAGTTGTGCTATTTTTGGAGGAGGCCTGCGGGCTACTCATGTGGTCCTTGGGGGCTACCTGGTAACCTCGGTCACTGTGTTGGTGACCACTGCTCTAGTATGTCATTTCTTTTTTTGGGACAACAAAATAAAAAAAAAAGAGCTGCCCAAAGCTCACCAAAATGCCTATCCTATCATAGTTTACCATGAAATAGAGTGATAGGAGTGCAAATTCTCAACATGTCGGAAAATCGTAAAAATCAACATACTATCTTGGGACAAAAAAAAAAAAAAAAAAAATTACTTCAGTCATTGTGAAACTCACCAGAACGACCATTCTATAATACAGTAGTTACCATGAGATGGAGTGGTGTAATGTAAAATCTCATTTGCATCTGAAAATTGTAAAATCAACATAGTATGTTGTTTTTTTTTTCTGGGGCAACAAAACAAAAACTGAAAAACACAAAAAAAAGAACAAAAAACAGAAAGATTCCTAAGTGTTACCACGGAATGTGGATACTTTTGCCACCTCTGCTTTTAGCCATCGTCATCAGTCAGTCGTAGATGGCCGACAAACGGGAATTGAGTCCCTTTTTATAAAGAATAAATAAATACAATTCTCAACGTTGTCCTCAAACGGCGCAGGCCCCGTCGTCACACCGGACATGGTACTGCCGGAGGTAGTCCCTGAGCTGCGACGGCAGCGGCAGGCAGCCGATGCCCTGGTAGGTGGTGCGGCTGCAGATGACGCTCCTGCACAGGTGCTGCAGCGAGAAGGGGAAGGTCCTGGAGAGCGGGCGCGACAGCAGCGGCTCAAAGAAAAGGCGGCCGGCCGGCTCGCCGTAGTGCTTCAGCAGGCCCGTCACGCTGGCGTTGTGGTAGGCGCGCGGGTCGCGCACGTCGAAGCCGAAGCGCCTGCCGCCCTGCTCGATGCGCGCGTGCAGCGAGCGGCTGTAGCGGCGGAAGCTGACGGAGAAGAGGAAGCGCTCCTGGGCCGAGTCGCGCAGCAAGAAGGTGCCCTCCGGACGGCCCTCCAGCAGCTCCTCTGCCTCCCAGCGGTCAAGCTCGCCCCAGTAGCACAGACTGTTGCTGATCTGCAGCAGGTCCGGCACCAGCATGTGGTCAGACGTGCCACTTTCCTCCGAGGGCTCATGCGCCTCTGGAGCACGGGAGCAGCAGAGGTCGTCCCAGGAGGGTGCCGCCTGTGGCCTCCTGGGACGACCTCTACCGCTGCCCTGCTCCGGAGGCTGCCGCTCGTCCCAGTGCGTGAGCTCCGAGACGTGGATCTTGCGTTTGGACCAGAGGAGCACAGAGAAGGAACGCCAGGAGCCTGGCGGATGGCGCTGGCGCTGGTGTTGCTGGCGCTGGTGGTGGAGGTGGAGATGGTGAGAGCGCAAAGGGAGGCAGTGGCCCACGGCGTCCTGGAACTTCTGCCGCAGCGAGCGCCGGCACGCGGCCTTCTGACAGACCACGTCCGCTTCTGCCGCGGGGAGCGCCTCCCTGGGACAAGAGGCGGAGCGCGCGCTCGGCCCCTCCGGCCCCTCCGACTCCAGACCACCTGGACCAGAATCCACCTGAGTGCCGCGGCAGCGTTTCTTCATCTTCCAGATGTAGCCGTCGGCGCTCCAGCTGCGGAGGCCACGCTTGGAACGCTTGTCCGAGTCTCGCGGCGTCCTCTCCGACATGGCTACTGCTGTTAGTGCTGCTGGTGCTTCTTCTCCTTCTTCTTCTTCTTCTTCTTCTGTCAATTGAAAGAGACCATGTGTCACCCTTTCCAGATCTTTGAACTCAAATGAAGTGACAACATACAACAAAGCAGAGGTCACCAACCCTTTTTTTTGAAGCTGAGAGCTACTTCGTGGGTACTGAGTCATATGAAGGGCAACCAATTTTCTACACTGATCAAGTTAATAACCTCTCAATAATAATCAACAATGACTTAATAAGGTTGGATAAAATTGAATTTTAGTTGTGCTAGTTTTAGAACAGGTCTGCGGCTACTCATGTGGTCCTTGGGAGGCAGAGGGGGCACCACCTGGAGAGAACCGCAAAACACAGGGAGAACATGCAAACTTCACACAGAAAGGCCCCAGGCCCGGAATTTAACCCATAACCTTCTTGCATTAACCGCTAGGCCACCGTGTCGCCCATACGAAAAATCATCCTAAGGAAAAAAAAAAGTTTGGCCCCCCGTTTCCAGCCTCCTGCTACTAAGTAAGGCGATAAAGTTAATAAATACAAAAAAAATTACTTTTTCATCAACACATTTTTACATCCTGACCCGAGGATCCATCACTTTCCATCTCACAAATCCACCGTTGCTCAAACAGGATGCCGCAGAGTCTGACTCACTGATCTCTCCCAACTGACCATCTACGGCAGCGGAGGGGGAAAAAAAAAAATCTAATTAGGACCGAGCGGAAAATCTGATCTGTGTCTGTGAGAAGTTGCAGGCTGCAGTGACCCATCCTGAGATGATGGGTCACTCTGCAGGCGTCAGGAGGAGCAAGTAGCTTGAAGAAGCTGCAGCGCTGGCACTCGCGGCTGGGTCTCAGCTCAGTGGGACAGCAGCAGGCCGATGCACACCCTGCAAGGCGCCAGGCGCCAAGCGACCTTTCAAAGGAACAGATTCTCCTACCTTGCAAAGAGCATAGACTACACTTCCACGTGTATGCTGGTGGGTTGCGGGGGGGAGTGGGTGGGGGCACTGGGCTCCCCCCCACTCCCTTTAAAACAGCGATGCCAAGTCCCACACGAGGCAGCTGCTGCTTCCACTCTGGACGAGGCCGGAGCTGCTGAGGGAGGTAGGAGGCAGTGGCTGCTGGTCTCGCTGGTCTCAGGTTCATATCAGCCTGATGACTGCCGCCCCGCCCCGCCCCTCCCTCTCCCTCTCTCTCTCTCTCTCTCTCCCCTATGACATTCGCAGAGAAGACGCTGCAGCGTGAGAACGAGTGGCGCTCAGTCGAGCACAGCAGCCTTTGCTCAAAGTGCTTCCTGTGTTATTTCCAAAGTGAATTATCTTCCCTCGGTGTAATTCTATATCTGCAGCCGGCCGGCGCAGCTCAGACTGAAGCATCCATATTTGACAAGAAGTTCAATACAGCTCGTTTATCTGGGAATCTGGGACCTTGCGGCCACCTTCTCTTCCTCAACTGATCATGTTAATAAGCTCTCAATAATTATCAACAATGATGAAACAAGGTTGGATAAAATTGAATTTTAGACGCAGCTGAACAAGTTGTGCTATTTTTCTAACAGGGCTGCAGGCTACTCATGTGGTCCTTGGAAGCCAGTGTTGGTGTTGTGGAAAAGAGCAAAGCTACCGATGCAGAAATGCTGAGTAAATAAGTAATTTAATGAACATGAAATAAAGGATCGGATATCCGAGGCACAAACACAGTACAACCAACAGAACAGATGCTACAGGTGCAACAGCTCGAATGAATGCGAGTGCAAGTGCAAAGAGGGAAGGAAGAAGTAAGTCTTTATACAGCAGATCCGGGAGGGGACAAGATAAGGGAGAAGGAGGAAGAGAAGAGAGGAAGACAAAACAATGAATACAGGACTAGCAGGACGATTTCACAGCTCATATCCTAGACGGGGAAATCATGAGAGTTGGGGACAAAGGACCCCATAGACTGACAAGATATACTACGACTCTTATAGGTTACATACGCTACTAGTGATCATATGACACAGAATACAACAGAATAAAGAATAACCCAAGAATACATATTTCCTATTACAGTTGAGAAAGTTCAATTCACACAACTGCAAACAGCAATTATTTTATTATTTTTAACATCGAAACTATATCAGAGCAGATTAATCTTCACACATATATATTTCAAATCATAATCCAGCCAGGTTTACAATAGCATTGAAAAGACAACCCTCAGAATACTGGCATTTCCCTAATGCTTTATCCAGTCCACACAAGTAGTGGCTGCAGCCTCCATCTCTAGGAAAAACTTGTTGTTTGAATGGTCTTTAGACTCTTTATTATGAATACAAAAACCGGACTGTCGTCCTTACGGTGCAAATGTTTTTCATTTCTATACTTTTCCAAACCTACCAGGAAACAGTTCACATTAAATCCCATTCAGTCATACTAAAGGAACTTTACTGTTAACAACAAAGTCCAGGATAACAACACAATCTGAGGGAGCAACCATGCTAGTGACCTGTAATGTACAATTTTGTGGCACTGTAGTATGACTTATCGAAGGAATAATCTACCATCTTCCAATTTTCTCTCTCAAACCAAGTTATTTTGTTGGATTGTAAGTGGCTGAAAGAAAAACAGTTGATAGCCAATCTAAGGGCAATTGGTAAACATGAGAGATAACGAAAGCCATATTATCATAACAAGCTTCAAGCGCATTATTGCTGAACTCCTTGGGGACCACACTTTAGATCAGGGTCATTCACTCTGTGCCACATGATAAACATCTGCGTTGGGAGAAATCTGTGCACCAGTAAAATGTCTTTATAAAAGCATGGGTCAAATTCATCTAGTTTCTTGGAGGGAATGTTCAATCCAAATGGCTTCACACCTGCATGAAATGAGGGTTTGAGTCCGGCTTTGGCTAGACACATGCCCATGTAGACATCATCTATGGGAAAGTTGGGAATGGACCGAGACATCTTGTGTATGACTGATGCTGTATACCTGGACAGTAGGTAGCCGCCACCACTGCAGTATAGAGGAAAAGAGTTGGACTGCTGGACCTGAAAAGGAACATAGTACTTGCTCCGCGATTCTCGAACGGGGCTACCACCCATAAGCAATCCAGTAAAGAGGTGTTTACTTCCATCATCGTCTTCAAGGCTTTGCAGATACTCCACCATGTTCTCTGTGTGGGCAAACACATCATCGTCAGCATTCAGCAGAAAAGATGCATGTGGACAGTTTTTATCCAGCCACTCCAGGAACAGAGCCTGTTTCAAAGTGAGGTTGATAAATGCATCCTTAAAGTCCCATTGGATTATATCGTTGTGCTCCTGTTGCTCCAGTTCCAATAGTTTATCCATTCTGATTTTCTCAGGTCCGCCACCTGTTGTTCCTGAGATGAAAATCCTCCGGACCCAAAGACCACTGATTTGTCTTTCTTTAGCCCAGGTTTTGCGCAGCACCTCTCTGCGTTCATAGTTGCCAGGAGAGCTTTTGATGACCAGCAGGAGGAAGACCTCATCTCGCCCACATTTGTCAGGAGGGTCCAGAAGCAAGGGGAAATAGCGACAGTGTCGGTAGTAGAGAAAGTCTTTCATGGTTGTAGGAAAAGTGTTGAAGCCTATGATGTTAGCAGCTGACATATTCTGTTGACACATTTGTCCTTTTGGGGTCTCGTCTCCAATCTTAGTCTGACTTTGGCTGATTTTTCTCTCATTTTCCAAAACAGAATCATTATCTCCACGTTTGGCCAGGTAAAAAAGCCCCAGGGTCAACACCATTAACAAGGCAATCTTTTTTTTGTTGCTTGTCATTATGACAATCCATCTGTTGGAAAGTGAAACACAGATATTCCATTAACACTGAAAGACAAAAATATAATCCATTGTTTCTTAACAGGTTTACTAAACAGATTAAGAATTCTCCATTGCCACTATTAAATGTCCACTGTTTATGGACTTGAGAGAATCAAAGAAAAAAAAACATTCAAACCTGTTGTCCGGCAGGTAGATTGTGATCGCATGACTATCAGACTGACTCTCGTACCTTGTACACTCTAAAGAGTTTCAAGAGCAAGATAACATGAGCCTCATACTAAAACCCTAGAAAGTCATAACTCATACAATAAAAACCATCAGCATGTTGTCTTTAAGGACAACACTAGTATTCTTCTCAACATTTCATTGACTTAGACCGTAATGCCGGAATTAAAACTTAACAAAAAAAAATCTCTTATGTTCCGAATTCTCTTTCATAGACAATCTATTGATCCAGTTCCGGAGCAGCAGGGTTTTCGTCATTAATCCCTGAGGTTTCTTTTTCATAGTAATAATTAAGCCTCAGTAAAACTTTGGTGTGTAAAGTTTCTTCCTTTCAACAAGAACTTGGGCAACATGGCAAAAAAAAATCTAATCTTTCAATCAAAATTTGGATATTTCAAAAGCCTATATCAAAATGCTTTTAAAGCGCCTTACAATTAAAAATTTGAAACGTTGCCTTTCCCCAGTATTTAAAGGATGAAAAAAATCTCCCCAGAATGCTTTTTACAGAAATCTCATCAATAGCCAATTTTTGTATTAATTAATAATCAAACTGTCTTACCAATGAACATACTTTTGAAAATGTATTCATAATGAATTTTTAAAAAAAATGTTTGGATAAAACCAAAAAGTAAACCATAAATACCTTAACATGTTGGGCGTAAATCCCGAAGTAGGAAGGGACGCAAGTCTGGAAGTACAAATTTCAAAGGTGGAAAAGGCCTGCCTTTTGGAATGACCAGCAACAATCAGGAGGAGGATGCCAACAGTCTTTACAAGGACGACAGTCTTTACAATTATCCTGACCAAGCTGTGGCTTCTTTCGCGGAAAAGCAAAGTTTCTTTTTTTCCCCAGCTACAACTAGCAGATCTTTTCAATATTACGAAACACCCTGGGGGATATTTAACAACTGGATAAATACCTAGTAGGCAAAAGCAAAAGATAAAAGCCAATTTTTGTACATTAAAGTGGAAACTTGATTAAAGCCAACTTTGAAGTCCCACATGCCCATCATCATAATCAGTGGCGTGGCCACCGGGGTGGCGCTGGCTACCCCTGGAATATGATTGGCCACCCTGCCTGGCCACCCCCACCAGAGCTGCCAATCACTTTGTCAATCAGCTGCCAATCACTTTGTCCGAGTCGACGTTCATTCACCATTGATTGAGGATTCACGTCTAGATGCATTTCAACTCTATCTTGCGGAAAAGGAGAAAACAAGGGTAAGTAAACAGTCGCTCTGTGCAGTGTTGAATGATGTACAAATGTTTAAATTAAGTTGATAAATAAGGTGTATCTACAGTTAGCACCGTACTCTAATTAGCATAATGGATTGAGATGTATGAGAAGCATTAGCCTGCGCCGGTAAATGTGGAAAAACAATCGTCACTGCAGCCCCAAGCAAGACTAACTAACTAACTTTACTGACACACTCACTATGTATCTGTGTCAGCGCCTCTGTCGCCTATTAAATGCTTCACAAAATACAAGTGTCGAGGCTTTTTTGAGTGGAGGGTATACTTTTAGCGTTAGCCTTTATCTCGACCAGTCGTGTTGTGGACGCTACGAGCCTAACCCTGTTTTACAAAGGGGGTTACCCTTTGTAGTGACACGGCGGCTGTCAGCAACACAAAATACAAATAAGTGTCCAGCGTCACTCACGGTTTCAGTCTACAAAAGGATTTATTTCATACACGTGTGCAAACAAACCAGCTTGGGGTTGCTGTACCATACCATTACAGGATGATATAACTGCGCGTGATACCCATGTGTGTTTCATTTTAAGGAAAGTGATTTTCTGACTTATTTCTAACCAAATAATATGCATGATTTCTTCAGGGGCAGACGGTGATAGAGACAAAGCAGGATGATAAGGACTCAAAACATTGAGACCTTTTTCTCAGTAAAGGGTCAGATAACGGTGATCAAGGTATCAGTCAGTCACACTCAAAATCGCACACCACCTCTGCATTGGGCTGGACTGTGGAATGGGCAATATTATTTTAATGTAATTAAATTCTGTTTTATTACTTTATGTCTATTTTAATGCTCTTTATTGTTGCTGAATGGAAGTGAGGTTGTTTTTATGAGCTAATGGATAGACAAGTGGCCTATAACATAAGACGTTTAAATGAAGTGAATAGTCCACAATGTCAAGAAAGGAAGCAGGATGTCTTTCAAATCGATAACATTTGAATAAGTATTAAAAGTTTAGTTGATGTTATACTTGTATTGACATTTTGAGTAATTGTTAAAACTTTTCCCAGGAACTTTTCCCAATGATGAGGTTGAGGGCCCATCATCTGCAATTCAGCATTCTGCAGGTAGTCAACACCAAAGCAAGCGTATTCAGCTGTCATAATCCTGTTTGTAAATAATACACATAAACTGTAATATAAGTCAAACTTTGGTAACTTGAATGTAATTCTCACAAAGGGATTTTTGATGTGTATGCACTTTGTACTTGTGATGAATTAAAAAAAAACATTCATAACTAAACTCAGTTGTTTGTTTCCATCTCTATAAGTTACATAGATCCCTATGAAACACTTGTTTATCTTGCTGAAACTAATACTACTAGGTTACTAGTAGATACACCAGTATACTCTCACGGAGCACAGATCAACCCACTCAAACAAACAAAAAGCATTTTACTCAGTCAGATAAGATTACTAAACGCTGGATGATATACTGTTTTGTGCATTAGTTGGGTAAATAAAATAGTTCTATTATTCATACCTCAGCCTACTATTTAAGACATATGACATAGGGCATTTAAAAAAAAGAAAAAAGAAATGTCATTCCGGTGTGCCACCCTTCCACAGTCTGTGCCCCTAGCTTGCCCCCCCCCCCCCCCAAAAAAAAAATTCTAGGACCGCCCCTTATCATAATCATCTATATCATCCCCATTATCATCAATAATAGTAGAATAAGTGTGTGTTTGCATGTGTATTGGTTTCAGCTCAAGTGTGAAATTAATGTATCTCTGGTGCCCCCCGCAGTTTCAAACACAGCTTTGGCGTATGAATCTTTACAGGTTTTTTATTTATTTATTTTTTTTTTACTTTAGTTATTGCATGCGTGTGTCCATCCAATCATAACGTGGATTTCTAGTGTCCAGTTTCATGCCCTCCTCCATTGACTTGCAGATAAGCATAGGTGGGGGTGGGACTAAATGCAGCGTTTACCCAATGAACAGCTAAGTCTGACTGTAGTGAAAAACAACAAGTCAAACTCCCAACCCTTAGTAGGGTGTGCACGAGAGAGGGGAACTAGTCACTCATGGGTCAATAAGAATCCAAACTATAGCAATTGTTCAGAATCGTTTACTCTTAATGCATGGAGTGTCTTTTGGAAGAGCTTTCTAAGCTGTGACTTGTAGTGTGCTACCTGGCCCTGGTCTTGGTGGCTGAGGAGGAGGGGGCAGTGAAGGGAGTCCTGTGGAAGGGGGAGCCAGTTAATCCAGGCATTGACTTAGACAGGAGGGGGATGCGTGTCAGCAAATGTAAATAATGTAAAGTCTCAAACCTTTTTTTGCAGATGTACGCAAATGTTGTTTCGCAAGGGTAGTCGTGAAATTTCCATGGACCCCGCGCATCCGACGGACGCACCACCACACAGTGCTCGTTGCGTTTGTCGTTCGGCTGGTTCCTACCCCACGGAAGGAAGTCCTGTGAGGACACCATCAATGGGTCAGACTGCTGCACCCTGGCCGCCAATCACTCAGCCTCAAGCTCCATCACTTACTACACGAGTCCTGTCGGTCCAAACCCATTTGTCACGAGTATTTCTGTCATTCAGTCCAATCAAGTACCGATGACTTTTGAAAAGCTCTGTGGGAGAAGTTAGACCCAGCTCGTGAAAGGGACCCAGGTCCAGCAGAATTAACTCCACAGACACTTTATTGCAACAAACTGTCTCAGTAAAATGTCTTTAAAAAGTGTCAGCGTCTCTAGCCTGTCATTGCCCCACAATCCTGGAACCCTGAGCCATAACACACCCCCACACTCCTCCAACAGAGTATCAGTCAAAGAAGGAAGCTAAAAGTAAAAGTTTTCCTGCCAGCGGCTGTAAACAGAGAGCTAAAATATGTAGTTTTTAAGACATCAGGTTTTGCAGATCACTAACTCCAACAGGGCAGATAAACAAGAGGTGAAAGACAGAGAGCTGAAACTGGACATATTGTTAGAGCTGAAAGCTGCAGCTGTAATCAGTGGTGAAGCTCCTCACTTTTGATGAAATTGAACTCCTGCTGCGAGTGGCAGCTGGCCAGGTAACCTTGCTGGCTGTTGCAGTCAGCCTCGGCATCCAACCAATTCCTCTTTGTTTCCACGGCCCAATACAAGAAGCCCTGATACCATTGGGAGTTAGGCTTGCAGTCTAAAGCACAACCAGGGGTGGAGCTCTCAAAGCACGGGATCTCGCAGATGTAGCCCAGATTCCTCAAGCAGTCGCTAGTTTCCCACTTGAAGTTGCCTGGAAGAGAACCTCAGCTCAACTAAAGCCATTTTTTTTTTTTACCAGCGAGAAGGCGTCAGGTCAGTTGTCTACCTGTGAAGATCTGTCCGCAGTCCCACAGCTGTGGAGTGTTCCGGGGAAAGCCGGGAGCATAGTCGGAGAACTCCGGCTGACATCCATCAACCCACCGTAAGCTTCCATCGTTTTCCTTGTCTGGTTGGAGCACGGGAATCAGTGAAGAGAAGTTCCTGTGGACCATCACTCTTTACTGGTGATCTAAAAAGGTACCTGACAGCCCGATCCAAAAGCCTGGGATGTTCCTTTGGTCAGGGTGATTAAGGATCCTGTCCATGATGAAGAACTGCTCTGCAGGGCTGCACACATGACATACATGACACACACAGATCATGTGTGTTTGGCTGCACACAGGCCAAACACACATGATCTCACAGACCTCCTTTCATGCAATGATATTTTGGTAAATGAAGAGTGTACGCCTCATTGTTTCTCTCTTACAAAAAAAAAAAACTTACTTGTTGACAACCAGCAGGTGGGCTTTTTTCTCCAAGCACTTGGTGTAGGCCTCAAGCCACGTGGTGAGCTGGCTGACTCAGGTGAGCTCAGCCAGCCACTGGGGCATTTAACTGGGTGTAAAAATAACCATATTTATGGCAATTAGACACAAGTCGCAATCTGCACCAGGAAGTAAAAGTAGAGGCTCTGGGGTTCAGAGTCGAAGGTGTTCATTAGTGTCGCCCCTCCCTTCTGGCGCCGTACCTCTTCCCTACCGCACCCCATTTTTTGGTACTTTCAAAACTATTTGAAACAATATGGGCAGGCTTGTGGTAATTACTCTTGTCAGTACTCATGTGCAGCTTGATGGAAAAAAACAACAACAACAAAAAAAAAACACTTTGGTCCCCAGCGGAACAAGTATGTGATACAATGTTTCATGTTTGTGTCTTCCCACCACATTCTCAGCTCATCTTCAGCTGTCCGTTCCCACCTTCCCCAACAGTCATGTTAACATGTCTTTAATGTACAGTATTCTGGACTTACACCATGCAGTGACTTCTAGACCAATAATCAAACATGCTCATCTATTCTGTAATTCACTGGGAGTCACGGTAAAAAGACTTCAGAACCAGACTAATGTGCCCTGCCACATGTGGAAACCAGGTGTGATCTGTTTTTGTATTTTTATTTTTGTTTTTTGAACGTTATTATTGTCATGTTACCAATAGTGTATGTTTACAGTAGACACACAAACTGATGTTCAGTGTTATTAAAATCCTTTATCGTGTTAATAAACTGATGATTTAGAAACCATTTAGTCGTCCAGATTTGGTTCACACCACACACTGATTGAAATGCAGTTTGTAGTTGTGAGGTCATTGTACTTAGAAGGGCTTTTTAAAACAGCAGCAGAAGCTTGACCTTTGACCCAGGAGTCACACTGGATGTGTGTGTTCTGATAGATAGCAATTTTACATATATACACACACACAGGCTAGTAGAGATGAACATAGGCCTCATGTCACGTGACTCCCTGTGTGTTCAGGTGACCTGCTTACAAGTCAACCAGCTGTGTATATCTATGGAGTTGTCAGGTTTGGACATACACGGAAAGGTGCAGAGCAGGCGACAGGTGGCACACTGCCTCTTTGTTACAGATTTAATACTTAATCATTTCTCATTTTCCACTCTAATGTGAATCACCAGGTCATATGAATAAAAGTCAGACATCATGCTACACCAAACACCATGTGAGGCCTCAAGGGGGCACTAGAGGCCTCTTAAGACGAACAGTCTGTATGGTTTCTGTGAGGATAAATAAGGTCAAACAGACGTTTCTATTCACTACACCGCATCATTAGAATGAAGCATTTTACTATACTACAAAACATTCTGAAAGAGCATTTTTACGGCTTAAATGGGCTGCACATAACCAGGGCTGGACTGGGACCAAAAAACGGCCCTGGCATTTTCGGCCATGGCGGCCCACCTTGATTATTTATTGGGTAAATACAATAAATAAGACATGCAAGGCACACATCATGCCAGATTTTATATATATAAATATGTGCACATTGTGTTGATTTAAAATTCAAATAAAGCACAATAGCCTACAGGAAAGAGAGCACCCATGCCAAAAAAAAAAGATTGTTGTTGATTGATGTTTTTCCCGACTTCTACTTCAGAGACTTTCATCTTGGGAGAGATACCACAATTCCAAGCTTGAAATGAAAGTGGTTGTCAAAGACACTGCTGGCAATCTTTTTGGATGAGTGTTTCATTAAATTAACAATTTACAAATACAAATGAAACAATTTTATGGGAGGCCGTCTAGGGCGAAAACATTGAAATGTGTTCGCACGCACACTGAAATTGTGAATATACACACTAAAAATGTTAACGCATCGCATGCACTGAAAATGGCAACGCATGTTGTAAACGTGCACACGCACAATGATCCAGACTGTCCTTTTTTTGATCGACCAGTAGAGCAGGTTTCAATTAAAATAAATAGCGAAGAATACAAACAAAAAAATGTCCAAAGTCAAATTAAAAATAAATTTCCATTTAAAGCAACAATAGAAAACTGAAACTGTACGAACAGAGAGGTGCACGATACTTGTATAATTATACAGATCGCTGTGGTGATCCAAAAAAATCTCAAAGCGTGCCTTCCGTTTACACTGATATGGGAGGCCGTTTAGGGCAAAAACTATGGGAGGCCGTTAAGGGTGAAAACATTGAAATGTGTGCGCACACACACACTGAAATTGTGCATATACACACTAAAAATTTTAACGCATGCAATGAAAATGGCAACACGTTGTAAATGTGCACACACGCACAATGACAGTGTGCACATACGCACTGAAAACGTGCGTGCACACACATTGACAATGTCCACTCATCTTTGAGAGTACCGCACAGGCATGCAGCCTTGATCCAGTTCCTTGGTCCAGACTGTCCTTTTTTTGATTGACCTTTAGAACAGGTTTCAATTAAAATAAATAGCGAAGAAGAAAATTTTTTCCAAAGTCAAGTTAAAAATAAATTTCCATTTAAAGAAACAATAGAAAACTAAAACTGTACGAACAGAGAGGTGCATGATACTTTTATAATTATACAGACCGCTGTGGTGATCCAAAAAAATCTCAAAGCGTGCCTTCCGTTTACACTGAAACAACTTCCGAGCCCACTGAAATTTTTTTTACACGCACACACACACACACACAGAGATACAACCCGCTCCCATATCCCGCAGTCAAAAGCTGGTGTCAAAAATGTTTGAATGAATGCGCCCATGTTTTTCAGTGCGTGTGCACGTTTTTAGTGTGTATGTGCACAATTTCAGTGTGTGCGCACATTTCAATGTGTGCACGCATTTCAATGTTTTTGCCCTAAACGGCCTCCCACACTCCCAAATCTTTGACGGCGCGACACACACACACACACACACACACACACACACACACACACACACACACACACGCTATGTGGCACCAAACATATTTGTAATTTTTGCACATTTTGCCGCGTCCACTTGTAGGCTTTTACTCCCTTTGTCACAAAGCTTCCCTCCCGCATAAGGGAGCCTACCTCCCTTATGCTTATGTTGTTTTAGACCTGTTGATCTTCACAGAAAGACATTCTCTTCACTCTCTCATCTTGGAGATAGGGGGAGCACTGAGAAATTGGACTAACCAAATGTCCAGAAAATCAACCAATGGGCCATGTGCAGTGTCTCTAAAACCGTTGTGGGCCGTGACCGATAAACAAATATTTAAAACTTTTTTTCTTTTTTTTTATCACAGCCTGGCTGGCCCAAAAATGTGTGGCGGCCAACCGTAACAGGTGACTCCAACACTAGGAACAGAAACATTACAACACAACTTTGACAACAACTGAGACACAATTAACCTGCTGTGTCCAGACATAACTGTTCACACTGTTTCAGCCTGTTCACGGTATCACAGACACACAACTTCACACACTAGAGATCTGTTGTGCGCGTGTGGCCACAAATGAGTGCACGCTCGCGCACGGACGGCACTGTTACCAAACCAAAATTCATTCATTCATTCATTCATTCATTCATTCATCTTCTATACCCACTTATTCCTATTCAGAGTCACGGGAGTCTGCTGGAGCCTCTCTAGCCCCAATTCCACTGCCCAAAAAACATGTTTTTTTTATTGAATTCCAACGCAGGCCAATCAACTCGCTCGTTGTTGGAGGACAATTGGAAACATAACGAACCGTTAACTTTTATTACGTGAAAAACCACTGCTGTTCAGAAATGAGTTGGAAAGATTCTACTCACCATTTTGTGCAGCTCCCATGGCCGCTGCATCTTGACACAGGGTGAGAAAAGAGCAGTATCTTAATGACAAATCTATCAAGTTCAACCTATGGGAAAAAAAAGAAAAACAACCCAGAGACTTACAGACGAACATGAGGAGCATCATCCTGATCACTTTCATTTTGAAAAGTTGGTCAATCGATCCTTTTGGATGGACTGTGAAAGTTAATATTGTTTTGCATCTGGAATGCAACTTTTATGTCCTTTAAAGTTTTATAAAAGGTAAAGTCAGCCTCAAATTCAGACAATGAATTGGAGACAAAAGTCCTCTGGAATCCCAAAGTTCTCCCGTACAACTACTTGCTGCTCCTCCTCCTCCAGTGGCTTTGACACTATTGTGTTGCAACTTCAGAAAAAACTTGGCAAACAGCATGACATGCTCCAAATGAATGCTAACACAAGCTAAAAATTATACTGGATGAAACCTTTGAGCCATGGAGTCGCCTTCTGTTGCCAGAACTGTTACATTGTTTTGAGTTTCCAAGGTCAACCACTATCAGTACACAATGTGGTGTTTGAAAAAATACAAGAAGCAACTTCAAAGAGAAGTCTGTTGTCGATACATTTCTGTGAGAGGGATCACATTCCAATGTTCAAGGCAAATAGTGAGCGCCAAACGAATCAGCTTGTTGTGAACAACATTAAAGACACCAGAAAGAAATGGCAGCTTTAAGGACAATAGTAAAAAAAGAAAGAAATCTGTGTCTACTGGAATCTTATTTTGCAAGGAACTGTTCTTGTCTTTACAGCAGCCCATTCTCTTAAATCACAACTGAACAGATGTCCAAACAACATGAGTTTGATTCTTCCATTTCTGTGCGCAGCGTTAAAGATTCCCATGTCATGCAGCATAACCTCTGCCAGCGCACCTCTGACCTGAGAGTCCATAGCTTTCTATGTTTGTGACAACTGTGATGTCATGTGGGGTCAAGGACACAGCAGCTATGGCTAGCCTGCTTCTGTCCAGCTGTCAAAACGATCACCTGGGACATGAGAGACATCGGCCATGAAAGCTGAAGAAAAGTAGCTTAGACATTCTTGGTTAGTTCACGTCAATCTGGCTGTGAAAACTAAATGGTAAGTGCTTAACAAAGTCCTCTCATTCACCCACCTGCGCACACACTCACACAATGACGGGCGGCTGCTGACCTGACAGTGAACACAACTGCCAGGTGTGAAGGTGTAATTTGATGGGAGCACGCTCTTAGGTGGATGGGGTCCAAGACAACATTGCTAATGTTCTTAATTAAGAGGTAATAAAATAATATTTATAGAGTAGGAAAAGAACTTAGCAGTTGGATCAGTCCAACAGTTGGATTATTTACAATTATCTGAATACAGACATATAAAAGTCTTTTATTGCACCTCTGTGAAAATGTTAAGTGGTTAGAAGGATGAGTTTTACTTTGTCAAGCATTTTCAGACCAAGAAACGGAGTCATATTTTGATATTCTGATATGCAGGCTCCACGGCACAAGACACCACACAACAGCTATACGCAAAAGCAAAAATCGAATATCACAACTGCTGGGGACCACAGCAACAGCCAGATCTGCTTCCACTGGGGGGACATTCCTGAAAATGCAACATTTTCATGCAAGCCTTAGAAAACTATGTTTAAGATAAAAGTATCGAGAGGACGCTGCCCTCGATCTTCCCCCCAAAGGCCTTTTGACAAAAACATGGAAAAATTCGCTAACATCCATTAAAGCTAAAAATCATGCATTAACTCAACACTGTACTTTATTTCATGAGGTGCTCCTATAAATAATAACACACTTTAATTAGAGGAAAAAAATCAATACACAGCATTATTTTTTAAAAAGTACATCATGTGGGACAGGGAGTGGGACAATGTGGGACAAAGTGGGAGACCTCAGTGACGTCATCGATGCATTGATAGTAATGTAAAAGCAATAACATTTTTATTCCGCCCCTGCACATAGTATGAGTTTGCCACGTTTGATTCAAAGGACTATGATAATAACTAATAGAACTACTATGCAAATAAAAACGTAACAACAGAAATGCATTTGAAATATCTGTATTTTACTGGACAATACAGCTTCTTGGCAGGAAAGAGGCTTTGATTTCATTGTGATGACAAAAAATTACAACCAATGAAGGAGCTCTCAAGAATGTCTACAGTTTTCACAGCATTGTGGCCAACTTGGCCAAGATAACTATGTACAGTCACAAACAGTCATGTCTTGAGGCACAGCTTAGTCAATATCAAGCAGCAAGTGCATTATAATCAATGTAGTATTATATAATTTATATAATAATATAACTGATGATAGCTTACTACCACACTCTTCTAACCTGTACAACTGGAAGTGTGATACTGTGTGATAAGCACTGGTTATTTCAGCAGCTGTTACCTATCTGCGTTAGAATCTTGCTTTGGTTTTAGTATGAAGGCGTCCATAGAACGTGAAGCCTCCTTTTAAGCAGCACGCTTTTTGTCAGTCTCGCATTGTCTGTGTGGCTTCACGTCATATTCACCTCGGTGTGCAACGGAGTAACGGCTCTCACAAACAGTGGCTTACTGATTCGCTTTGCACTGACTTCACCCACGGGTAAATAGTTTCCCAGTCCTTGTTGTAACTGCCTCTCCTTTTCTTTGCCGTGGTCGCACTTTCCTCCCTTGCATCACTCTCCATGTTTCATTCGTTCAAAGTCAGCGTCGCTACAGCCAGGCTGTATGCAGCTGTGTTGGTTTTGGTGCGCGTTCGCTCTCCTGACTTCCGCACCGGTGTGAGCACGGCTGTTGATTGGATCCTGACCACACGCACACAAGCGAGCACGCACACATATCATAAGCTGACACATACATTGTATACACACACGCACGGATACGCCCGCCCCCTGTCTCTGTCTGACAGGCCCCCTCTCTTCTCCTCTCTTGTGGCCTTCACACTCACAGACAAAAATGTACGGTACTACCCGAAAAATTAGAATATCAAATTTTATTTTGGCAATTTAACATATTTTATTCAGCCATTACACGCACATATCTCAAGCAGTTCCTTGTTGTAACTTTGCTGACTAAGATTTTCATAAAGATTTGACTTTATGTAACATTCTAATTTTCTGAATTTTTGAATTTGAGTTTTTTTTTAAGCTGCAAGACCGAGAAGATATAAAAACTTGAAATATATTGATTTGCATATTATTCGTTTATATAATATGTCACATTCACCTTTTAAGTTGAATTGCAGAAATACTACAACCTTTTCAGGATATTCAAATTTTCTGGGTAGTACTGTATATGCGCAATTTAAAACTGCCGCATGTCGATCAGAATGCGGGACATCGTCTCAATTTGCGGGACGCTTGGGACATCTGGTCACCCTAGTTTGTGCGCAGGAAACAACAAGAGCTTTCGAGGTGATATTCTTTTTGGGAGTGCTGTAGCAAGAATATAGTATTTTGTGTACAACCGCAGCGATAGCAAGTAAAGTGCAATTTTGTTGACATTTTGTTTTATAACATTGTTTTCTATAGACTTTAATTACAGCCACGACTACGGCTCATCTGGACAAAACAACAGAAATTGAGGATGGGCTTTGTACATGAAGGAAAATGGTCAGTGCATTTTATTTTCTTGATATGTACTCTGATTTTAATGTTTGTAGTTTGGGGACAATGCATCAGAGTCGAGGCAAAGATACAGTAAAGTAGGTTTTCTAAGAGGTGAGGAAGCACGTCTACACTGGGGATGTACAGTTGAGCAGTGTTGGGAAAGTTCACTTTCTATCTGAACTAGTTCAAAGTTCAGTTCACACATTTTAAAATGAACTAGTTCAGTTCATCGTTCATAATTCCACATTTTGAACCAAAGTTCATGGTTCTCAAAAATGAACTTGTAACAAGGTAGGATACAGGAAGTGAGATTAATAGGAAGTGACATCACACAAGGAGGAGGAACGGAGTTACAAATCAGAGACACCTGTGTGTCACTCGGCAGTCAGCGCGGCGTCTATCTATTAGCCGATTCCAAGGATGCACCGCTACTATCCTTTGCGTACTTATGTATCCCATGATGCTTTGCGTGCTGCTGTAAAGCATCGTAGGATCCTGGGAAGTCAGCTGAAATTAGTGGCACGTACTGGCAAAGACACAACGTATAAATTTAAGTATAACATTATCACATAAAGTATCCAGTTTTTAACGTAGGATATTACTTATTTGATCATCCAACGGCATCGTTAGATGGCGAACCAATGGTTAGCTTGATACTATGAAAACGTCACTTCCGGGGTTGGCCAGCCGGAGGGAACGGTGGTGACGAAACGAGGAAATACGCCGAAGGCTGGACCGTCCTGAGTGGTTACCGGGGAGGCGGGGTTTGGTCCGTCCTTCTAGGCTGGGTACTCGAAGAACGCTTCCTTCAGACGGAGGACACTCGGTCTAAAGGGTGCAGACCCTGAATTGAGACATAGCATATGTCTATGGTTGTGACGACTGATAGTGACAAATTTGTTGGAGCGACAGAGAGGCAGCTTGCGGTTGCCAGATTGGGTGGTTTTCCGCTAAATATTAAAGCCTCTTTATGGTGTGTTTTAGCTGGAGTTTCCTCTGGATGGCTCTCGGCATCTGGCAAACTCACGAACGTAGTTATGAACACCGCTCACAAACGCCGGACTGAACACGTTCAACAACAACGCGTTCAAACGCAAATAATGAACGGTCCGTTCACGTTCGCCCAAAATCTGAACAAATTCATGAACGATCGTTCATTGAACGCGTTCAGACACAACAATGAAGTTGAGTCCATAATTATTAGCCCCCCACCCCTGTATGAAAGTAGACACATTTTAGATTTCTTCATGAAAATTAACATTGACAACAAATGTTTATGGTGTATTAGTTTCCAAATTAACAATGACAAAATGCCCACACAGTTTGATAAAGATATTTTGCCTTTTTCTTTCATTCACATTCACTTTGAGTACCTGCCACAGATTCTAAATATGTTTGAGGTCTGGGCTTTGTGTGGGCCACTCCCGGACCTTGGTTTTGGTATCCTTCAGGAACTGTTAGACTCAGTGCGTTTATGGCTCTAGAGAAATTCGAATTATTGCCTTAGTCCGATTATGATCGGAGAACTCGCGTGCATGTAAACACCTTACTCCGATTATGATCAGAGTTTGAGAACTCCGATTGGAATTGAAGAACTCCGACTGAGACACCCAGATATTGCAAATGGAATTCGAATTTCTCTGCCATGTATACGCCTTAGTCGGACTATTAACGGGACAATGCGTGTGCGCATGCGTCACGCTTCCCTCTCGCGACTCATGACCGCAGAACTACATCGTCTAACAAAACAGACGGCGCGAAAAACCGGAGAAACAACATGGCAAACACGAATAAGAGTGTTCACTTTCGGAGAGAGGATGAGACTGGGCTGATGCTTTCTCTTCTAAAAGAGATGGACAAATTAAAATACATGGATGCACGGAAAACGCGCAACAGAGACCTTTTTAAAAAGGTAGCGCAGCAAATGCAGGGCTCCGGCTTTGCGCGCACCTCTGAACAAATACGTATTTGTTCGTATATATATTTATACCTTTTCGTTCACATTTTTTGTAAGTTAGAAGTTTGACTTTGTAAATAAAAGCACACCAAAAAGGTGTTTTTCTGATTTGTTTTTATTTTGGTAAATTCACTGTTTTTCTGCTGGAACGGGCGTGCAGTGGCACAAGCTTCCTCCACGGTCGGCACTTTAATGAGCGTGTGTATAACTGAAGACACCATTCCTTTGCAAAACCTGTACACAAACTTTTTAACTGTGGATTTGTGCACTCCAAACTGGTTTGCAACGACGCGGTATTCTGCAAAGCTAGCCAGTTTGTGTAAAACAATAGCGGTTCTCTTCTGCAGAGGAATTGGCGTTCTAACAGTCAACTTCGAGGGGCTTAAAACATCTTTCATCAGTCCACAAAGTTTGTCGATTGATCTGCGCGTCATTCGGAAATTGTCTTTCCATTCCGTGTCCGAAAACTCCTTCAATGCGACCCTCTCCCACCAGTCTGTGCTCTGAACCCGCATCCAACAAGAACGAGAGTTTCAGGTCAGTAGCGATGGCACAAAGTGTAGCATCGAAGACATTCTATTGTTGTAGCCCTCCAACAGCGTACATTATGGACTATCGTACATATCGTAATGATGTGTTATGTCAACCGGAAGCAGCTGACCAGCTGAAAAGCCTCACACCACCCCCTAGTGTTGGGAGGAAACATTCCCGTCAATAAGTCAAATTTTTCAGCTGCATGTATACGGTGACAAGGTGAGAACTCTGATTGGACGAGAAAACCGAATTATTGCTTAGTCCGATTAAGCTCTGCATGTAAACACACTGACTAATTTCAATGAATGCTTTGGGTTATTGTCTTGTTGGAAGGCCCAGCCACACCATGCAGGTAGACCACGAGCAGATTTCTGCATAAATGTCGACATAATTTCCTTTTTCATGATGCCATGCACCTAAATAAGGTTTCCGGTGCCTGAGGCTGCAGCTACAGCCCCACAGCACAATGCTCCCACCACCATGTTTAACTGTGGCAACTGTGTTATTAAGATTGACGGCCTCTAACTTTCTTCGCCAGAAAAGCAACATCCATGTGCCCAAACAGTTACAGTTTAGTGTCATTGAAGCCCACCATGATGGAGAGCCTTCACAACAATAGACTTTTTTTTTTTTACTGAAGTCCATTTCAGAACCAGTTTTTGTTAGTTTCATTTGAGTAAAGAAGTTGAATCAATACTTTTACTTTTACAAGAGTATTTTTAGCACAAGTATCCGTACTTCTGGTTAAGTACAGAATGTAAATACTTTTGCCACCTCTGCAATGGAAACAGACATTGTAATACCTACTGATAAACGGAGAGCATTTAACACTTTAGTAAGCAATGTTTTGCACAACACAATGTTAACACTTGCTCGATCATCGCTACGCAAGTATGCGAGTCCAATGCCTGTGGGTTCCCAGCGCTCTACTTTCCTCTGTTCACTTCTGTTACTTTCTATCAATGTAATTTATTCCTATCTATCAGGTTCTGAGAAGCGATAACATTTGTTCCCCTTTCATTTAACTCTGAGTGTCATGTGCGACAAGCCACTATGTTCAGCCTCATGTTAATTAGCAAAAGAAGAGGGGCCATAAAAGCAATATATGGCCCATACGCCAAGTCTGCCTATGCTGATTATCTCTCGATGCTCTTATCATACATATGCGTGACTGACCAAACGTTGTTTTTTTCAGGGAGTGCCCCGTCTTTTGTGGAGGAAAAGCTACTGAGGGTAGAAAAGAATGTGTGGGGTCGCGGCACAGGTATTTCCTTCTTGTTGTGCTGCTGGCAACGATCTTCTTCCTCTACCGGATCAATTCTAGTGAGAAGTTGTTCAGGTGGAGCTCGTTGGATTTCCTCCAGCAACACGACAGCGTCAACACCAACCGCACGTCAACACCAGTCCCCTACAAGTCTCCTTGGCCGTACGTGGTTAAGTACCCCGACAGATACACCTACGTCATCAACCAGCCACATGCGTGTGAGGAACAGGAGCCTTATGTGGTGCTTGTGGTTCCTGTGGCACCCAAAAACAGGGCTCACCGGGACATTATCCGCAGCACCTGGGGAGGCCAGAACCTGGTCCAGGGAAAGGTGGTGGCGCTGTTCTTCCTGCTGGGGCTGCACTCTGGAGAAGGGGCGTCTCAGGTCCAGGAACAGGTGCTGCAGGAGAGCCGGGAGCATGGAGACCTGATCCAGAGCAACTTCCTGGACTGCTACAAGAACCTAACCATCAAGACCATGGTGATGCTGGAGTGGCTGGACACCTACTGCTCCAACGCCTCCTACGCCATGAAGATCGACTCTGACATGTTTCTCAACGTGCCCAATCTCATAAACATGTTGTCCAAAGCTCCCAAGACCAACTACATGACAGGCCTGGTGGCCTATAACCGCGCCGTCCTGAGGGACACAAACTCGAAGTGGTACCTCCCGCAGGATATTTTCCCTGAAACGGTGTACCCACGCTATGCCCTGGGACTGGGCTACGTTCTGTCTCTGGACCTTCCCAAGAAGCTGGTGGAGGCATCCAGACACGTCACAGCGGTTTACATCGAAGACGTCTACCTTGGCTTGTGTCTGCGCCACCTAGGAATCCCCCCCACCGATCCTTCCAACGGAGCCTTCCATGGGTTTCCAGTCACCTACAGCCGCTGCGCCTACTCCCGTCTCATCGCCACAACCACGGCACAGAACAGCAACCGCATGGCAACCTGGAAAGATTTCATAAAACCGGGTCCGTACTGCTAATGCATGTGGAAGCTCCACCGTTTATTGCAGACGTGTGTTTTTACCGAAGATCAAACTGGTAGGAAGGTGAAATTGAAAGGGAAGAATAAGTGGTCCCTAGTTTGTATTGAAACATTGAACACTTTGAGATGTTGGAATCAAAATGTGAAAGCAAAGCCTCGAGCGTTGCTATTCCCGCGGGCTTGGATACACCTGCATGTGCGCACGCACACACACACACACACACACACACAGACACACACACACAGACACACACACACACTCAGACACAATGTGTTGAAATGTTTATGGGATGAGGCGTTCATTTTATGTGGTTTTCAGTTAATGATCAAGCTATGATATGACCATGCTGGCTAGTAGTTGGTGGAACAACTAGACAATTTAGGTTTTTGTTGGTACTTAAACTGTGAGCAAACTGAAAATTGCTTTACCCCAGGAGCATAGCTCGCTAGCTAGTGTGCTAATAATGATATGAATGAATAATAAAACACCATAATGATAACATCCTCCACGACACAGAGAAAGTATTCGTCCATCCTCAATTTAACTTTTTTTTTTTTTTTTTTACCTCTGCCCACTGTGAGATGCAGCAGTGTCAGGTTTATGTACTTTCCTGTTCAAACACATACATACATACACATATATACATAATGACTGTTGCGCAAAAGTGATTGATGGTTCAAGGAAAGGAGTGGAAGCAGGTTTATGTTGCTGTGACAGTGTTTGAGTGTTGTCACTGGTTTCTCAAATGATTTGTCAACTTCAGTGTGTAGGTGTGTGTTTGTTATATTTCCTGTGCTTTTATTTTGTTTTCGCTCTACTTCCTGTTAGTGTCATTCTCTCTACCTTCTTCTTTCCAGGGCTGGCACGGTGCAGCTGAGGCAGGTTCAGCTGATTAGAACCAGCTGTGGGCAATCCCAATCAGCAGCAGCAGTATATAGGTCCGGCAGTTGGCCTCCTTGCCAGAACTTCTCGGTGCCATTCCCTAGAGTCACTGATGTGTGTGCGGTGCATTTACGGTCTACAGCCAAGTGCCTTTGTGACCTTTTGTTTCTTTTTAGTCCTCGTCCTAGCCAGTCTAGTGATTTTTTTTTGTTCCCTGCCTGTTTGCAGCTTCCTACCGTTGGTAGGGTTGCCACCTCCTAGAGTTTCAAATCCGGGAAATCTCTCAAGACTGTCGACGGGGGAGAGGCGTCCCCGAAATATACGGGCCAAAGTGAAGTGTGTCCCGTATCAGTTCATTACGGGACAGGTTTTTTAGTTGCCAAATATGAGACAATCGCGTATTTTACGGGGCAACCCTATTTAGACCACAGACGGAAATCAAATGAGGTTTTGTCATTTTCCCTAAAGAACGGGACAAATTGTGTCCCGGGAGAGATTTTATTTTTCCTGGGAAAGGAGGTGAAAAAAGAGAACAATTCTGGGAAAAACGGGACAGGTGGCAACCCTAACCGTTGGTAGTGATTTTGTTTTTTGTTCTTCTGTAACCGTTGACCTGGAGGTTCCAGCGTTTTTTGTTCTCGCTCAGTTTCTTCATTCCGGCGGCCAGTCCTGCGTGTCTTTGGCAATAAACAACATTTCTTTCCCCTACCTGGAGACCTGTGTCTGCGCTTGAGTCCAGACCTCGTTCCACACGTAACAGTGTTCTTCTAAATGCAGCACTGTTAGGACCGGAATACATTTCAACAGAGCACAATGACGACAACGACGACATTCGTTTGAACTGAGGAGGGTTTTGTCTATTTTACCCTTGAAAAAAGTGCAACTTGTTTTTGGTGACCAAAAGCATTTTTAGGGACAATCTACAGTCAAACATTTTCAGGCTGTCACTGTGTTGTCATTATTTTATCAGTTCTCATTAGCTTTGGTGAGCTGTAATTAACTCAAATCAACATATGTAATTGTCAGTAAAGTTCAATGTTACTTTGAGTTTTCTGGTCCAGGTTCGGCAGGGAGCCCTCAAAGTAGCGCCTATCATTTGCACAACATTAAAGCTAGAGTCAAACAAAATGCATTGTGGGTAAGAGGAGGCCAAGTTCGACCACCCCTGCTTGCAGTGCAAGTACAACTACTGATGCATTTTCATCATTTGTCAGTGGCAGTGGAAGCAGGTGTGGTTGTGTCAGCAACATGACCGCAAGGCTGTTGTCATCAGTTTCTCAAATAGTTTGGTCTTTGACAAACCTTTTGTACTGTGGCCGAGAGCTGCAAACACACTGCAAACACAGGCACACTGCAAGAGAGAAACACTGCAAAAACCCCAAACCAAAAAGGAAGTGCACCTGGCCACTAGGGGCACCAAACTGAGAGATTGACCAATCATGTGGAGTCAGTTCCTCTTTAAACCATGAGAAGGATTCATTTCTCTGCATTCATATTGGTAGAGGTGGAAGAAGTTGAATAAATGAGTGCATTTCCCCTTCAGCAACATATGATTATTGGAAAATAACCAATATATGTAGCCAATGTTAGTGTGCTGGCATTTGTTATTTTATTTTTTTGTGCGAAGTTTGGCAACTAAAGTACCGCTATCCGTGGTGCTAACATTAGCTCCTGCAACAACTTTCTGGGAGACCTGACGGTTGTGATTTTACTTAACTGTGTTTAAAGAGTACAGTAAAGAGAGGCCGCGGTGGCATTTATTTAGGTAGCAAATGTTAGCAGAGACTTTGGTTTTTTTCAAGGAGAAAGAGAGAGAGAGAGAGAGAGAGAGAGAGAGAGAGAGAGAGAGAGAGCTTTAGGTTTCTAATTAAATAAGTGAGACGATAGAGGAGGAGCACTGTGAAAAGAACTTAAAATTAAATCAGAACACAATAAACACAAATCAAACACCAAGATAAGTTACTGAAAGTTGAACTCTGATCTCTTCACACATTTCTCACTACGCATTCACAGTAGAAACACTACTATGTAGTGCATGCTACACCAAAAAATGGGAAAGTGTTAAGGATATATTCATGGAAACATGTTTTCATGGAAAAATTGTTTACTTGTCACTTTAATGTATAACACTCAAGCGTTTCCATCTCCAGAAGTAAATTAGGAAATGTCACAAATAAGTGGATTCTGAATTTACTATGCAAACATGAACTATAATGGAGGGTAGTAAGGGGGAAATCAACTTGGCTGTCTGGTATGAATTCCACAACAAAGAATGGACAAAATATTTCTAATGTTATGAAATATTTTGTATACCCTTGTACCGTAACTGTCAATGATAACCCCAACACTACCATTAAGTCGAATGTAAATGTTTCCCATCTAAATCTCCATATTATTGTGGACACTTTCAATGATACAGACACATATCCAGGTTGGGGGTGCAATGTAGCGCAGTAAGCACAGCTGATGCCCCATGTCCAGATGGCCCTAGTTTGAAGAGACCTCAGCTGTTTCTGGTTTCTGACACAAAACTGTCAATAAAGGTGTATTTCCTCTCAAAGATGTACTGTCTATTCTGTGGAGCTGCCTTTGTTGCTTCTACAGAGATCTGTTGTGTGTGTGGTCTAAATATTACATTTATAAACGACACCCTCGAGGAGAGGCCCACCACCAGTGCACCTCCTGATGCACAGCCAAGCACTAGTGCCGCAAACAGAAAATTGTGGTCTTGTGTTCAGTATGTATCTGCACAATTGATGTTAAATGTGTCATTCATGGTTGCAGGAAGTATGAATAATTGAATGAAATTAGAAAAGCAAGTAATATGATAGTAACTGAAATCTATTGCATCCATCCATCCATCCATTTTCAATACCTGCTTCTTCCTGAGCTCCGGGTCACGGGGGTCTGCTGGAGCCTATCAGCTATCTGGGTGAAGGCAGAGTAAAAGTGCAAATGTAAGTCCCCAGGGGATAAAGTTAGGCGCCAGTATTGGCGCCTCCTCTTTCGCTAAACTGTTGCTACGTGATGAGGGTGAAGGCAGGGTGATGGGGTCGGTCGAGACACCACGATGTAGTTGCACTACGAGTTTCATTCGTCCGTCTTTGAATCTTTGGGTGAATTCCAATTCCTCCCTTAACCCTCAATCTCAACCCTCAATCTGAAAAATGCGCGCTCCCGCGAGGTGCAAGTGCTGTCCCGATTCTCAGAACGTCAAGTTGAGGGAGGAGTTTAAGGGCTGTATCGCCCTCAATATTGAGATTCTCCGGCACCACCCTTGGCAGTAAGGGCTACCCAGAAGGCATTGCGTATTTTCGCCAAGGCATTTTCGAAAAAGATGGCGATGAAAAAGCGAGCTACAAATGGAAGTATTTTCTTAGTTAATAAAGATATAAATATTACGAAACCATTGTATTGTCTTAGTTTAAGACTTTTTTATGGATTATTGACATCGTTGTTGCGTAACTTTTTTTTTTTTATTTTACGATGTTTGTCAGCCGGACCGGCGGTCCCGGCTTCACGTTACTTGTATACCTCGTTGTGAAGCGACGGAGGACTTCTTCTTTTTAGTCGTCTTCTTCTTCTTCTTCTTCTTCTTCTCCTTCTCCTTCTCCTTCTTCTTGACTGACTGGACGTAGCTTTGGCGTAAGGCCGCCCCCCACAGTCTGAAGACGTAACTGCACTTAAGGGGTGTCCCATTTCTAAGTCACAAGATACCCTTACACTTATTTTTGAGGACCAAGATTGAGGGCCAAAAATTGAGGGTTGAGGGCGAGGTTTGAGATTGAGGAATTGTAATTGGCCCTTAAAGCGTCTGTGTCCCTCTTGTGGTCGTACAGTGACGAGACTGGCGCACGCTGACATCAAGGTGAGGCGCAAGAGGAACGCAGTCCCCTGCATCGCCACAGACTGCAAGGTCCAAAATCTGGCTGCTATGTCGACGTTCCCGTGATTTGCATTCCATTAACATCACAACAGAGGGGCACAGTTTTTCAAAGACCACATGTGATGATGACACTGTAATATTCAAATCAAAATGTAATTTTCATTCAGAACTATAACAAAAATACAAACTAAAATAATATTCAGTGAAAATCCATTCATTAAAATCCATATCCATAAGAGAAAAAAAAAATCAATCCCCTTTGTGGCCACCAATGGTATTGAAGCTGCTATGACACAAGAGCTACTGCTGGAAACAGAGGCCTTGACAAATTGAAATTTCTCTAATCTGCAGCTCCCCACCTGACCACCAGGGGGCCAATCAGCTGAAAAGTCCATGACTGTGGACGATAGAATTTAAAGTGGAATCAATAAAGGCTTTTTTTCATTGGATCCCCCGCCCCCCACCCCCCAGGACAGCAATGCTGCTCAGACTTGGAACAATTCTCATTCAAAACACATTCCAATGCTGAAACGTTTGGTGAAAACAATTCATACCAACAATTCATGCTTCCTCCCTCAATCAGCTATTTTAGTGGAGGACAAGGTTTTGAACTCATCCTTCTCATATTTCACACACTAGACCTTTAAAGTATGTGACAATTTGGACCCTCACCTGTGAGCAGATTTGACGGCTGAGTCGCCGGCCACCTGGTGGCCAGCTATGGGATAGCAGGCGGTGGTGGTTTTCAGGAAGCGTTGCGGCGGTTCCTCCGGGAGGCGGGACGGCGTGTCTGTCTAAAAGGAGCGGAAGAAATGTTTTTGAGGCGTCTCAACATAGCGGCTGACAGAAAACAAACATAATCCTTTGCACAGAGTCACCCTCTGCTGCACCGCTGGCAAGCAAAGGAAACAGTTCCCACAAAACCACTTGCCCTCCCAATTTGACCCCTCAGCGAGCCGCATCCTTCTCGTCGTCATTGGGCTGAGGTTGTAGTGGTTAACATGTCGAGTTAAATTAAGTTTTAAATATTTATCTAACACTAGTTAATTTAAAATCTGGGGTGCCAGTCAGGTTGTACCTGACAAATCATTTTTTAAAAAAATCAGTATCACTGTAGTTTTTTTCTGTTCGAGTGTTTAAATAAAAAAAAAAAAAACAACTTGATATATTGTTCAAACCCCCACAAAGGATGATAAGTGTAAAACTTAACATCCAAGAAAAAACATTAAGGAAATCCAACAAATGTGGCTCTTTAAGATGCAAGTATATTGAAACAAAAGGTAACCAAGGAAGGACTGCAGTATTTTAAACAAAAAATATACAAGAAGACTTCAGACATTTTTTCAGCAAAAAACTTAAAGCATAGAACACAACCAAGGACTGACCACCAGTTAGTTTTCAGTTCATTTCAGTCTTTTATAACCACAACCATATTAAGAGTTCTTTGTTCAAGAGAGTCAAAATAAAAATGAAATCACTTCAGTTCTGTTTTCCTTCCTTTCCCGCTATTTTAGGTTCAGGACGAAAATTAAGGGTTTTTGCATTTGTTGAAGATAACGAAAAAACGAGAGGTTCCACTCTGTCTTCCGATGTCAGCGGTTACTCACGACAGGCGCCCATGCAGTTCCCCACGTGAGTGAGTGAGTGAGTCGGTGGTTTGTCGGCACTGCACAATCCAAGGAAAAATCCAGGAAATGTATATCCATCAGACAGCGTCCAGGGCGAGCGTTGGCAGGCGAGGGCTAGCCTACCCCGACTGGCGCAACTAGTTCGCTGGAGCGGAGCTATTGTGGACTTGACAACACGGGTCATCAATTGCGGCAACGTTTCACTTCCTTTTAGCTGTTTTTTTTCGCACGCCCTCACAGGTGCCCTGATTAACGCGTGACGCGCACACAATGTATGATGGGGTCCAAGGGGATCGTTACAAGGTGAGTCACTGAGTCACCCGTCGCCCAGCAGCTCCAGGACTCCTCCTCTCACCTCTGTCGCCTTTAAAACTGGCAAAAAAAAAAAAAAAGCTAGCTGGAAAGTGAGACTTCACACAGACGATTGTTTCGGGAGGCAATGGCGCCACGTGGCTGAAAGCGGAGCGATGCCGGCGTCGCTTCCCGGCTGTGCGTATAATAATAAATATGCATAAAAACACAAGGCACTGTGGTAGTCCCATCGAAACCAGGCCACGAAACAAGCCAATACCAAAGTTTCTCCAACCGCTGACCAACACAACCACAAGGGGTAGAAAACTGGCAGTGGAATTCCTCCTCCAATCCACTAGGAGGATCCAAAGAACCAGACAGAAGCTCGACAGAGTCAGGAAGAACCCGAGAATGAGGTACACATATAGACAGGTAAGCACCGAATCAGCCACAGTTAGCGTTTAGCGTTATGTTATAGAAGAAGAAGAAGAAGAAGAAGAAGACAAAGAAAGCATTGACAGCAGACTTCACCCGGCAATGAGATACTCAATGATGCTCAAAGATTTCAGTATATTTAGAATATGCCTCCTCTATATGGACAGAACATTTTTTTTCAATATAGAATGGTGTGAAACCATCTTGCCTCTGATTGGGGTTGAGGTTAGGATTAGCATAGGATTTGCCAGAGTGATTCCTGGACTCACACAGGCTCAGGCATCCGCTTCCAGTTTGAATATATATTTTTTAAACCATGATCACGAGGATCGTGTAGTTGTGCTGCAGCAGCGCCCCCTGGTTGGCATGACGGCTGCAGACAAGAATGAAATCCTGATTCAAAGCGTAACCTAGGGGCATGTTCACGCCGCTGTTCAAATTGTCTTCAGGTGTCAGGGGACGAAAACTCATCTGCAGCTGCAAGGCAGGAAAATAAAAGAAACACCTTTCTAACGTCAACTGACCTTTAAAGGTGTGTGTAGAGGACAGCAAAGAGCACACACACACACACACACACACACACACACACACACACACACTCAGGGGTGGTAGCGAGGAGAAAAGATGAGCAGTTCGTATCTTAGCAACAGCAAGTCAAAGGAGAAGAGGGACTCTCTCCCTCCCTCTGTCTCTCTCTCTTACTCTCTCTACCTCTCTTTCTCATTCTTATGGCTGTTGTTCCTTGGACAGCAGACAGAGGGCGTCAGTGAGACATTTATCTTCGGGCCAAAGTTGCTAAAGAAAGAAAACCTTTTTTATTTAAGAATAAATAAATTGACACAGCAGGAGCACAATCCAGCTGTCAATCCTGGGAATGGAGTGTATATATATATGTACATACATTTTTGTTTTTTTTAAACTCACTCACTGAGTGAGTGAGATATATATATATATGTGTGTGTGTGTGTGTGTGTGTGTGTGTGTGTGTGTGTGTGTGTGTGTGTGTGTGTGTGTGTAAGGAAGCCTGCTGTGGACAATGCAGTCTGCCCAACAGCCGTTTCCTGCCAAAATCTCAAAACATGACACCCCTTTAATTACTTTTATTGTTTTTTGTTTGTTTGTTTTTAGTAAATGGCCAAATGGCCCCTAAATTCTACGTGACTGCCCCCTGTCTGTTGACCAGGGAACAACAACCAATAGAGGGGCTGACTGACTGCATTTTTTAAAAAATACTGGTCAAAGGACAAATGGCACAATGTGCATAAAAAATATAAATATCTTTATTAAAACATCTTGACTTATTAACAGAAACGCAGGATGTGGGTGTGCGCCCGCTTCTTATTTACAGGGCTCATCAGTTTGAGTCTGTGCCCGTCAGTGTGGTGGTGAGGCTGCGGAAAGACTCTGAGGGGAGGCGGGTCCCTGAGGAACCACGCCGTCGCCACCCTGGCCCGGGTGCTGGCCGCTGATCCGCTCCACGATGTCGGACAAACAGTCCAAACTGGAAACCAACGACCAGTTTCTGCTGCTGCCATCTGGGGGGGGGGGGTAAAGTAGAGACAGCACACTGAAGACTGGAGGGTAAATAAATAAAACAAAAAAAAGTGACAATTTGACGCGTGTGTGTAAAGGGATTTGGTTTGAGAGAAGGTGCATCGTGGGAAAGGGGTAGCCGTGACGGACTTACCATCAGCTGTCCAGCTGCTGTTGCTGCTTTGACTTGCGGTGGAACACAGAGAGCTGGAGTCCACCTGGAAGAACATGAGAAACAGTTACACAAACAAACTCTCACACACACACACACACACACACACACACACACACACACACACACACACAGCAACTGCAGCAGCCTGCCTTCATGCTAGCTGTTGCCAGCTAGCCTGCTAACCTGTTAGCATACTAGCAGGTTCAGCCCAGACGTGAATGCAGCCCCAGGCTAGTAACACTGTTGCCGGTCAACTTGTACCAGTTAGTTCACTGCACACACATGCACACATACACACACACACACACACACAGTTTGGAGCTGTGCTCTGTTGATATAACTGTTGTTTTCTTGGTGGCGTTTGAAGCACAAACAAAAATAAATGAATCAATGCACGAATGAGGACTTTGAAGCTCAAAACATGTTCAAAGCGTTCTCTCTTTTTTTTTTTAAGCTGTAAAGGAAGTAATTTGGGGTCCCTGCGGCGAGCCTTGAACTCACCGTGCCGGTGGAGCAGGTAGACGCGGGGTCGCCGGCGCTCCTCAGTGCCTCCTGCAGGGACTCGATGTAGCTGATGGCGTTGCGCAGAATGTCCACTTTGGGCAGCCGCTGCTCAGGCTCAGAGGTGGTGCAGCGCTTCAGCGTCTCGAAGGCGTCGTTGACTCTGCCGAGGCGCCGCCTCTCCCGCATGGTGGCCGCCCTGCGCCGGTCGGCTCGGCTGCTCTGCCGCTTGCAGGCCCTGCAGGCCCAGAGCAGGCAGCGGCCGGCCTGATGGAGGCCCCAGGGGGCCCTCACATGCTGCTGCTGCTGCTCCTCCTTTTCCGGCTGCTGCTGCAGCTCCTTCTCCGGCTCCTTCTGCTGCTGCTGCTCCTCCTCATCCTCCGGCTGCTGCTGCACCGCAGTCGGCACATAGCAGTGATGCAGCCGGTTGTCCGCCTTCAGCAGCAGAGGCTCCGGGTCATCGAAGAAGTTGATGTCAGAGTTGAGGAAGAAGCAGGGGTCGTCGAAGAGGTCGTCTGAGGTGAGCGAGAAGGGCAAGTCGGAGAGATCCATCACTGACGGGCTGCTGTGGGCGAGGAATCAAAGTGGCCCTGCAAACTTTCTGGAAGACGGTAGACGGAGGAGCGACAGTCGTTTCCCTTCCAGTCCCGTGGCTTGACAGGGACAGTCTGTAAAACACAGGTCGCATCCTCGCCGTCCAGCCTCCTTATCTGTGGTGCAGTGGGTGTGGTGGGCGGGGTTGTAGTGTGAGTGACCAATCACATGCGCCAGAGGTTGGAGTTCTTGCTGTGGGGGGTCACCGAGGTGAAGCAAAGTCAACAAAATTAAAGCAGTGACAGTGTTTGGAGCAGCAGAGGTCAGAGGTCAGAGAGCCTCTTGGGCCGTGCGCGCAACTATCAGCATTTACTATAATCAAAGTCCACTTTTTATATTTTCTGTTTTGTTTTATTTTTTATAAAAGATTAATCAATCTTTTTATTATTTAATTTCATTTTATCTCAATGTTCTGGACAAATTCAGTGCCAAACCAACTTAAACCTGAAGACAGAGAAAGGTGAAAATTTGGGTGAGACATTTTCTGATCAATGTGATTTGTTTTCCTTCAAGTCGACCTGAAAGCTGTCGCACTGATGTATTTCGGTAGGGGGGAGAAAACAAAAAACAACAACAAAAAAAAACCTGTTGGTGATGTCAGACAAAAGACACAAGACAGCTCCGAAATGTCACTGTCTATCAGAATCTGTTCACCAGAGGTGTCAAAAGTTCTTACATTCTGTGCTTACATTAAAGCAGGGATACTTGTGTGAAAAAAAAGGTAGATGTAAAAGTGCTGATTAGATAGTACAGGTTCTACAATGTACTAAAGTAAAAAGTAAATACGATTTTTTTTTTCATTAATACAACGAAAATTGTTGATAATATTTGCAAAAAAAAAGAAAGTTGTGACAGAATAATCTGGACAGAACTGACCAGAGGTCAGAGGTCAGAGGTATTGATGGGCCTATGGATCATATTTAACAGCTTTACTCTTGATACTATAGTTTCTTTTTTTTCTTTTTGAACTGCAGCACAGCCAACCTGCAATCAGTAATAGTTATGACCAGTCAATCATTATTGGAAGTTGACACTTTTGACCAATGTTAAGTTCAACTATTTTATTTTTCTCTGTACTGAAAAGATACTGGTACACACTAGTTTTATATTCAACTGCACAACAGCATAATTAAAAGTAATAGGTGAGTCACTTTCAACAGAATTAGCTTCTTTTTTTTTCACTTTTGAGCACTTAAAGTAACCATAGTTTTTTTTCCAATGTAAGGAGTAGCAAGTGAACCGCATATACCTGTAAAATCTACTCAAAAAAGTATTTGTACTTTGATACTTTCCACCTCTGCTGTTCACCTTGATTTCCCGAAATGAAATTCAAGCCTGACAACTCAATGCACGGGAAGAGTCGCCGCTCATTTGGCTCGAATGACGTTAACGACTCGGCGTTTCAGTGTTTGAACTTTAACACATGTCCCATCAGTACCTTTCACAATAAAGTGCCAGTAAAGACGTCGAGAACCCTGCAGGGAAGGGCGTTTGGTTTGGTGGCGGTGGGCGGGTGGGGGTGTGGGGGTTGCTCAGGAGCTGCTGATGTCAGACTGCGACAGCAGGGGAGGCGTCACTGGACAACAGTTTAAGGACATTTTATGGTTCGTTTGAAGTCGCATCTGTTTTTGTATGTTTTCTTTACAGGAAGTACATCTTTTTTTTGGAGCGTCTACTTTTTTTTTCTGGAGTGCGAATAAATTTTTTATTTTTTTTATTGTGCAATACGACAATAAAGTGATATTAATAGACATACAGAATTAGGAACAAACAACAACATTAATGGGTGTGGATGTGTGTGTGTGTCCGTGTATCAATTATAAATAGGGCAGTTGGAAAATGTTAGTATTGATATATAATAATAAATAATCAGAAAGATACATAAAACAATAAAATACAAATAAAATAAATGAGTAATTAAATGAATGAATTAAGGGAGGGTTAATCACAGAAGCGGAGAAAGAGAATGATATATACATACACAGTATATATAAATATATACACACATATATATGTACAAAGGATTTCTGTAGAGCCCGACCAAGCCATGAGGGCTTGGTCTCCCTCCTCCCAGCCCACCCCAGTGTGCTCAACACCTTACGTCTACATGTGTATATGGTCTTTAGATATTACATCAGTGTGTGTGTATATATACATATATATATATATATATATATATATATATATATATATATACACATACACAATAAATTATTTATCTTATCCAACCATTTTTTCCTGTTAATGAGGAGTTTTCTACTGTAGTGCATTAAAACCAAGGTGGGGGTTGTCATGGACCATTGGACTCAAGTGTAGTGAGTGAATTTCTAGACGTGCCCGCCACAGGTGAGGAAGTACTTTGCAGCTCACTTATCGCACTGTAGGCTGCATGTCTGTTTGTTGTGCAGCTGAGGTGAGATTTCTCACAGCTTGGTGGCTTCACACCTGGAGGCTCTGCTGCTTCTACACAGACTTTATTTGTTCTTTTATTTTATTTTTTTTGTCCTCCTCACGAAAGCCTCCAGGCTCCATCCATGAATCGCCCGCCGAAAACTCGTGGCTGGCAGATCACCCCGCTGTTCTGATGTCGACCACTAGTGTGCGTGGCCTCTGCAAGAGTGAGCAAGGCGCCTGCTGGCCACGCAGGAGCTGCGATTGGCCGATCTGCGTACAACAGTTGGGCCTTTGTCAAAAGTATTCACATTCTGTTCTGTAGTAAAAGTATGGCTACGAGTGTAAAAAAAAAATATTCTGGTAAAAGTACTGATTCAACTCCTTTACCTAAGTAAAAGTACAGGTGCTGAAATGAATTTCACAGAATGAAACAATGCATTTGTTGATAAAATTGCAAAAATAAAAATAATCTGGACTGAATCGACCAGAGGTCAGAGGTCAGAGGTCTTAATGAGCATCTGGATTGAACAGCTTTGTGACTCTAAATAGCTTTTTTTTTCAATTCCAGCACAACCAAACTGTTATCAGTGATATTTCTGACCAGTGAGCCATTATTGGATGTTGACACTTTTAATAACAATAACCAATGTTCTTTTCTACATGTTTATATTTTTTCTGTACTGGAAACATACTGAACAGTGACCCCAAAGCCGAGGTACTAAAATAATCTCCCTCTAAAACATAGGTGCCAACCTCTGGCCCGCGGGCCAAATTTGGCCCACGCTGTAGTTATATTTGGCCTGCGAGGCAATACGCAATCACTACTAGGGTTGGCCTGTCGTTATCATACAGAACAAGTACCGCTAATACTGCCAATCCCAGAATGCTCTGCTGGTTTTTTGGCACATCAATCTGGACAGATCGTTCATTGAAGGATATTATTATGACTTAGTTGGTTTATTATTGCTGAACCGGTACCAGTGCTGCTTTTCTCAGAGTGTCTGTCAGTCACCAACCTGCGAGTGATGTGATGTGCAGCAGCAAGTGGACGAAGTGGATGTGGATTCCAGATGGACACACACACACACACATACGTTTATAGTGTGAGTCTAGTGCCAGCTGACAGTCTAAACAAACTGCCGTCGTCTGGTTTATGAGTTGTTGTTGTTGTTGTTGTTACTGTGTGTCTTTGAAACCCACCTGGAGGGCGGAGCCTGTCACTCTGTGTCCTTGCTGACACTGTCTCTTGATTTTTGGTCAGGATTTCCAGGCTCGAATGCTGTTCAGCAGCCGCACCAGCTACCGCTGGTCGCAGGTGGAAAACTGAAAACCCCCTCATGTTGGCTGGTGACTGCAATCGCAAACAATAGATCGTTCCAAACCACAAATTGCAGGAAGTGAATACGTTTTTTATTCAGATGTGTATTGCTGCGTTCATCCTCACACAGTTGAGGATGACTGCGATATTTATTTATTCCTCACTTGTGCTAGAAAAAAAAAACCCAACTAACTGTCCAAAAGCCAAAGACAGAATAGCAGCGGCAGCAGCAGCTGTCATGTGACAGAGGAGGCGGGCTTTAACAGGTGTATGACTTACAGCCGCCTGCTTCCTGTCGGCCGACCCGGGAACGTGCTGTGTGACGGCCGTGACTAACTGCCGGGCCGCCGTGTCAGGAGCCTGCTGGGCGAGCACACACGGGAAGACGTCACTGCAGTGACAAGCTCCCGTCTGCACAACCCTGCTGGAGTCTCACAGCAGTGGCAACACAGCGGAGGGGCCAGCAAACAGCACAATCATAATAATAATGATAATAATTCCTTTCCTAGAAGTCAGCAGCACCAGGAAACGAACTTGGCATCTCCTAGGAGAAAAAGCATCATGTAATTTATATTTTTCAAGCAGTTAAAAAAAACAAAAAAAACATCTGATATGACTGGACAGAGCGATTGAGAGAACATCCTTGTTCAATTTGCCAGGTTTGTGGACTTTATGTCAGTGCATAAGGAAAAGCTAATGAACCAAAGGCTCCAAATCCATTGAAATATTAAATTCACACCGGATAACTTACAAATAAAAAAAAAATAAAGGAGGTCGTACACACAAATCTTGAGGACAGGTCTTTTATTGCACCAACTTATTTGACCGTGTCAAATCATATGCTACTACATACTACAACTGTCAAAGCCATCCCATAATGTGTTCACCACATCCTTACTGATTTTCCTGCTCTAGAAATGTTCTTAAAGCATTCCAGTCGATTATTTTATAAAGATGGGTTTAATGGCGCTCAATGCAAAAAAAAAAAGATAGTAATGGATAGTAGAATATTAGTCGTTTATTTAATGCAAGTTACAGTAATCATTTGAATAATTATAAATTACGGATTGTGAGAGCAACAACAAAATAACTAACTTTGGGAGGCAAAAATAATTACTCGGAATGTGTGACAGAAGGAAGCAGCATCCTTGCGGCGCAGGAAGCCTCATTAATCGGAGCGTGACTGTAGCATCCTATATAAAGTGCGTGTGCGTGTGTGTGTGTGTGTGTGTGTGTGACCGCCATTGATGTGAAACACAGCCTCACTGTTCTCACTCTATAATTGGGCTCCGAGGAGTGCAGAGATCTGGCCCCAGGCTCTGGATTATGCTGATATATTCCATATTTCACTCCGCTAACAATTCCATCGCCTCTCCACTTTCGCTCGGCGGAAAGACGGCGGGAAAGAAATGTGACAGAGGCAAATCTGGGACGATCTGGCCACTTAATCGGCTTCCAGCCTGTTGTGTGTTTGATTCCCGCCCGACATTCTCACAAGCAACGGTAAACCCGTCCCGGGGGGGGGGAGGGGGGGGGGAGGCGATCAGAAGGTTCCTCGATGTGCATCTGCTGCTTCATCGCAAAAAACATCTGCCTCCATCTCTGAATGCAGAAAGGCAGACGCAAACTGAACAAGAGCTCCGGGGTCGCACTGCAATTAGCAGTTGGCTAATTTTTTTTTTTTTTTTTTTTTTTAGCCCAGGGGTTCCCCACACTTTTCCACATCATGGCCCCCCAAAACAGCATCATCTTGTGGCCGGGGACCCCCTTTGCAAACCATCACACAATGTCACAAAATATCTAGAGAAACATCAACTTTTATAATGTGTTTTCTCACTTTTTTGCTGTTCAATAATTGTTGATAATTTGTTTAGAATTAGAATACTGTCAACGTACATGTTTTCAACTCTGTATGAAACATCGTTATTGAACTTGTCAACCAACTGTTGACAGATAACAGAGACAGAAAATCTGAAATCAGGGCAAATATAAAACACTGGACCTTTAAAGCACTGAGAAATGTTTGAATTTTGAAATCTGAAATTTTTTGTCTGGAGCTAGGATGCAAGGTAGTGCTGTCGGCAAGTCGGTCAAACACCAATTTTACTGCCGCTTTGCAGGAACCTTTTAGAAATTCCATCTGATTAAGGTTGACGAGGACCTGCCCTCCTCCTAAAACCACTTTACATGCAAACCGCGTTTTTCTTCCAGACTACTGCAGCAGCAGGTCGGTGCAGGGAAGAGACACGACTTTGGGCTTCAACACTATCATTTCTAACCTCTGTACTGACAAAGTGTGATGGGAATGAAACTGCCGCCGCCGCCGCCGCCACCACTCCTCTGATCTCAGGACAGTTTTGGCGGTGAACTCGAGGGAAATATCAGGATCCAAAGCTCAGAGTGGAAGGGAGTCTGAGAGGAGAGAGAGAGAGAAAAAAAATAGGAGGTGAGAAGTGAGAGACACAAAGTAAGACGGGAGGAGAGAGGAGGAGGTGTCAGAGGAGGGTGGCGTGCGGGGGAGGTGGGCTGGTGGTGACGGTGGGGGAGAGAAATTACAGTTTTATGGAGGAAAATTGAATCAGCTCTGCGACGGAAGCCTCGGGGCAAAAAGACTCGGTGTCAGCAGTGAGAGATTACTGCCGACTGCGTGTGCGTGTGTGTGTGAGAGAGAGACAGAGAGAGGGAGAGGGAAAGGTGGGTGTGTAATGTGATCATGTCTTTCACTCTGACACGAAGATGCAACTCGCACATAATGGGGGTGAATGAACAGCAACGTAGTCATTGTGCGAATTTCAAATCAAATTGCAAAACAGTCATGGGCAGAACCGACGTGATGAAGACGCGTGTGTGTGTGCATGCGTGCGTGCGTGCGTGTGTGTGTGTGTGTGTGTGTAGGGATTTGCTCCTCTCCAGCCAGCAGATGTGTGAAGGTGACACTCAGGATCAGCAGTGGACACGAGAGAGAAGTCCATCCTTCTGCTTCTGCTGCTCATCCACTTCCCAGCAAGCGTGTGCTAAAACACTCAGGTCTGGCAAGCCACCCCCGGTGATGTCACGAAGGGAGCTAAAACCTCCATCCCACCAAGCATCAGTTCTACCAGATGGCTGTAAACAGAAGGCTAAATATTCTGCTTTCTGCTTCAAGTAAAGGACTGGATTTCATTTTGAGTTTTAACAGTCTCAAAAAAAGACTTTCTTTTATGATGAATTCAATAAAAGTGAGCGTTATATTATTGTGCAGTCGTTATGTTAATAACTAAGGATGTAACGGTATCAAAATCTCACCGTATGATATCCTCATGGCATCAAGTCCATAATTACAGCACAGTCAACAAAAGAAAAGAAGACAAAAAAATAAATGCCATGGATATTTATGAAACAGATGGCAAGCTAACATGACAGTGGCAATAAATAAAGAATAAATAAGCAATAAAGAGCAAACACAGTGTTTCAATGGAACAAATAAAAAAATAGAAAAAAGATCAAATAAAGATAGAATAAAGGTAAAATACTTTGAAAGTCAAAGAACGACAATCAACGATTAACACTCACACATTGATGAGTTTTGCTATTAGCATAATATCACAAGATAAAAACAAAGGAATTCATGATAATTAATTCCTAAAGAAGTCGGTTAATGTTATGAGAATACACTGATCTCAAGAAAGGGGGCAGCCTGCCGACTGCATTAAAGCAAGGAACTGGGAGCCTTTTTCTCATTAAAAAAAATGACTTTTTCCTCACACTATTACTTCATTATTGGAACGTTTGTACGCATACACATGGTTTAACTGTGGAGCTATTGTTGCAGCGTCACACTGCACCTTGGGGACCTGGCATGCACACTAGTGCTCACACACACCAACTATAAACTCTAACCAAAAAAGCCCCAACAACACACATTGTGCAAAGATACCGGAAGTGGTAGTTTTCCGCTCTTCTTGCCCATGCTTTTGTTGTCTGCCATCGCTTCATCTTCGCTAATTCACTTCTTACCCGACTCCGGGGGAAAAAATACCATCAGAAGTACTCAGAGAGAGTTGGATTTTGTCACATGATGGTAATATTGTGAGAGTTTAAACACCTCGATAGTGCGGAATTCACATTTCTAACACCATGAGCTTATCAGTTTCTTTATTCTTTTCCTCTTCTTTTTTACACACGTTCATCTGGGGAAAAAGTTGATTGGTCCTTTAAGGTTTAAAAAAACAAAACAAAAAAAAACAAAACAGCGAAAGCCTGGTGTAATTCTACCTGCTTTATCACTGGTCCAGTCAGAATAGAGTGAAAAAGCTCCAGATTTCTGTTCCGAAGAAGATCTTGTGTCCGCGTGCAGGAGGGCAACTGGTCACATGACTGCACATGAGTTGGCAACGCACCTTACTTACCGTATTTAGCTTTAGCTTCGAAGCCGCCAAAATGCGCGTAGAAGTGTGAGATCGTCACGCTGGCTGTGATCCGGTTGTAACCGAACAGCTCAGTCTGCAGCTATATTTAGGCGGGTGCCATGAGAGACACGACAGACAGACAGACAGACGACATACAGACCTGCCGGGGAAACTGGGGCAGCCCGCAGCCACAGTGGCGCCCAACACCTGAACAAACGCTTTGAGGTAAAAATAACAAGCTGACACCTGCACACTTGATTCTCCCACAGCGTGTCCTATGGTGCTTTGTTCAGTGGCAACGCTCCACATTGTTCCACAGATTTAATGATTAAATACAAAAAAGAATTGCACAAAAACACATCTCTATCACATCTTGCCTGCGTCATATAGAGACAAGATGACTAGCGGCTGACTAACGGCTGCGGCTGGTGACTTGGATAGCAGATAAAAACAATTTCATTGCTCTATACATACATATGTATATATATATATATGTATATATGTATATATATACATATATATATATACATATGTATGTATGTATGTATGTATATATATATATATATATATATATATATATATATATATATATATGTATATATATATATATATATATATATATATATATATAAAAAACTAGGATGTGTCGTCAATGGTATGAATTATTTATGGGAGGGAAAACAGAATCCATCTGTGACATCATCACCAGCATGAAGAAAGAAATCACTGCCACAGGTTTCCACGGAGACGCTGGCTGCACGGCATCCAAATCAACTGAGCTTCTTTTTGTTATAAAGCTTTAGTCTTTAGAAGCTGCCTGGAGTTGCAAACACAAGGAGCCAAACTTAAATTCCCAAAAACAAAATAAATAAATTGTCAATCATGCAAACGTATACAGCATCAATTGGTTGAATTTAAAGGTGCAGTGTTTGAAATTAGGGGGGAAAATGTAAAAATAAATAAAAAATTTAACTAACTGTGACATCTAGTGGTCAGATTTTAGATTTTAGATCAGATAGATAGATCATTTGCTCACCCTTCCTCTCCCAATCTTGCCAGTGAACTACAGTGGCCTTCACATATCTAAAACAATGTTGGTTCTCCATCTATGGGGTTTGATGAACGCACCCGTTCCAACTGTCAGTCTGCCTTGTCAGCAAAACTTCATGTCATCATTGCGGAACACTGCCAGTATTTCAAGGAATTTCTTCTGTGTTGTACCACCACGGGTAGCATTTTGTTGTTGATGTTCATCCATTCATCCATCCATCTTCTACAGATGATCCCAACGAAACTGACCGGCAGTAAACAAGCCGAACTAGAGTGTTGCATCTCCACCTCCCTGAGTGTTTCTAGCCTGCGATTTTAACTTTATCTTTTAATGATGTCGAGGGGGAATACTTGTGCCTTGTTCAGCTGCACTAACGATAGCGTTCAGATTGAACAGGAGGAGAAGAAGGAATGCAAAATACATAACAAGCCCCTACTGCACGAAGAATGTCCCCTCTTTGTTGCCATACTGCAAACTAATGAGCAAACAAACAATTTAGGCTTTTATTCACGTCACAGCGTTAGAGTGAAACGTTACTATATATGGTGCTGTCATGAGGTTTAGGCATGATAAGTGTTTCCCCATAGAAGCTATCATTAGCTTACAATAAGGAGGTCATTTAGACATTCAACACATAAGAGCATTTCTTTATGGTTAGCTTGTCAGCTAAAGTTGATTTAGCAAATGTTCACAAGCGAAAGTCACGATAGCCACGTACTCAATAGTGGCAAATATTAGCGTAACATGAATTCAGTCCCTATTTCTCTACTTCAATCATTAGCTTACAGTAAGAAGGTCATTTAGACATTCAACACATAGAGCATTTCTTTATGGCTAGCTCGTCAGCTAAAGTTGATTTAGCAAATGTTCACAAAGGAGAAAGTCACGATAGCCACGTACTAAATAGTGGCAAATATTAGCCTAACATGAATTCAGTCCCTATTTCTCTACTTCAACCTCATTCCTATCCATATTAATCGCTAAGCTCGCTGACTGGCTACCTTCATCGATAACTGGAGGCTAACTTTCTAACCTCACCCACCCAGCTAGTCATGATGCTGCTAGCGCTGGCTGGCACATACGCTTATGAGGCGTTCTTGGAGTAAACACACCAGTAATGGCGGCGTCACAAGATGGCAACATACACAACGTGCTCGTCAGATTTGTCTATAGCTGCTTCCTCCCACACTCAAGGGGGGTCTGGTGGAGCCTCACCCAGCTGTCATGGAACAAAGGCAGAGTAACAACCTGGACAAGTGGCCAGTTCAACACAGGGCCACCAAACACCCATTCACACTCACACACAACTCACACTCAAGTCTGTAAATTTCCTGCTTTTTTTGTTTTGTTTTGTTTTTGTTTTTTGCTATGTAAACACCGGGTTTGAGTCTTTCCCGAGATTTAAGGAACCCTTCTATTTTTTTGTTTCATCAGACTGGTCCCGATTCCTGATTTTGCCGCCAAACGTCGGTCACTGTAGGGCAGCGGGAAACCAGACTGTCACGAAGGAAGTTGATGCTGCAGGCCTGAGACCTTCTTTTTCGGTTATAAACAAAGTTGTTTTGGAGCTGCCTACGCTCTCGGCGCCACCTCCTGTCTACTAAAGCCTTTTGATTTTAACTTCACTGACAAAATAATCCTGGAGCCGCTCCTGTTTTTCCTGTTTTGTTTTTCTCGTTTCCAGAGCTCTTCTCTTTCGCTCTCAGGCCTTCAGAAGATGACATTTCAAAGACTTTTGGAGCGCCCGCCCCAGTTTGTAGCAGATGCTTTCTGCGGCTAATTAGCGCCTGCGAAGGGCAACTCTGGCATTATGCTGGAAGTAGGCAGTGAAAACACTGAGAGAGAAAGAGAGAGAGAAATCGAGGTCGAGTCACCATTGATTCTGCTGATCCACCCGTATGGCGTTTTTACATCGGCTGCAGGTTAGCCGGCTTATCGCAGAACTGAGCAGGAAAACTGTGAAGATGTGGCAAAGACAGGAAGAGAGTCGTGTGACGGCCGAGCTGAGCCCATCATTGGCTGTTAGCCGAGGCGAGTCATTTGCGCACCGTAGAAATGCCTGCAGAGGAAGGAGGCTCCCTTCACAGACCCCCTCAGCCTCTCAGTCAAAAAAGCTACATTTTAGACATTTCATCAAGAAATTCCATTAAAATTAAGTGTGTAATAATTGGGGATTTTGAAGAAGAAACAGCAACATCAAGTGGTTACATTTCAGATTGCAGCATCTTTCACTCTCCTCCCCCTTCTGAACTTGCCAGTAAACTACGGTGGTCTGCGCATCCAAACCTGGATACCTTGTCCAGCTTCTTCTTTGTTGGTTTATTTGAAGATGCGAGCGTTCACCCTAATTATGAAACCTGCTGTCAGGCAGCTGGATTGTCCACGCCAGGCTTCCTTGGAAATACAGAAGATGCAAGATGGCAGCTAACTGGGAGCAAGAACCTTGAACCATGTATATTCTTATGGCATGGGGTAGGAAAACCATGGGACTTTCGTTATACTGCGAGTATACACTTTAATTAATGTGTTTATGGGCAGTATGTTGAGCTATTACCAATATAAAATTCATAAATCAGGCCAAATATGACTCACACACACTGGACCTTAAAGTGAATAGTGGCGTTCTGCTTCACTCCTTGAATGGCAAGAAAACGCTGTGAGAAATTGCTGTGAAATTAAATGAAAATTGAGGTCAAGGCCCCTAAAATCAGGACCCCGCTGAAGCCGACACTCAACATTTGTTTATCTTTGGTGGCAGGAACACGATAGCCAAAACCGTTAAAACAACATGTAACAGAGTGAGTCGCCCCCTGCTGGCGGACTGCAGTACTCGACTCTGTGGCTTTAACAGTGAGCTTCCTGCCTGTCAAAGCTGCCGAGGACTAAAATCTGAAAAGCCTCATTGAGGCGCTGCTGTTTGTTTTCTCTTCACCTCGGAGCACCCACAGCCAGCTCGCCGCGACGCTTGTTTGGCCTCACGGCGGCGGTGCTGCCACCGACGCCCGGCTTCACGCTCGCATTGGTTCTATTTCTGTGCACGTTGGCCAACGACGCAGTGAGCAGCAGCAGTTTGCCGAGGCACCGCTTCCTGCCAAACCAGGCCAGCCAAGAGGAGGAGTAGTGGGGGAGAAGAAGAGGAGGTGGAAGAAGAAGAAGATGAAGAAGGAGGAGAAGAAGAAGAGGGAAAATCTTGGATGGAAGCAGCTCGCCAGCTTCTTTAGAAGAGAGCCAGCAGCAGACTGTGGAATTTCAATGAGATTATAAAGGGAGACGCTGTAGGATGAATTTCAATTTGAGAGCATTAAATGCAGCCCTCCTCACCCATCCTCACCCCTGGGGGGAGATAGTAACTCCCCACAAGGTGTCGGCGACATTGCAGCCACACAGTAAAGCCCAACAGTTGGTGAGGCACAAGGACTCCTCCCCTCCCAAGCACGCACACACACACACACGCACACAATATCAATTATGTGATGAAGGTTCTGTGGGTGCAGAGCGCATTACTGCAGAGTCTTTGTGATTCTCTGCCAGTGCACACTGCACTGCGTGTGTGTGTGTGGCTGTCAAATGCAGCATCAAAAGCAGCAGCAGGTTGAGCAAAGACATGGCAAAGGAGGGAGGGGCGGAGCGGCGGGGGAGGTGGGGGAGGCAGATGGAGAGAAAACAGCGAGTGACACGGGGGAGATAAAGAGAGAGAGAGAGATAGAGGGGAGGGCGAGCGAGTAAGCGATAGGGATGGAGGTGGTGGAGAGAGAGAGAGAGAGGGAGGGAGGGGAAGCTGTTGGTGACAGAAGTTTCAGCTCAGGGTTTCACACACAGCCGGGACCACGGACTGAACACACACTCACACTCACTCACTCATTCACTCACTCACCCACTCGCACCCTCACACATACACACTCACACACCGACTGAGACAGGACAACGAGCAGGTGAGACAACTCTTCCTCCTCCTCCTCTTCCTCCTCCTCCTGCGATTAGATCTCCGTCTCCTCCGGTTTGTTGCTGCAGTTCCAGTTTGGTTCAGTCTGACCATCAAAGTGGTTCCAGTCCTGCTGAACTGGGAACCGCATCAGAGCGGACGGCTGATCCTGCTGTTTAGGTGCGGTGGGAAAGAAAGCCCTGCACGCGGTGTGTATGTGTGTGTGTGTGTGCGCGTGCGTGTGTGTGTTGGTTCAGTAGTCGTGTCGCGTCGGAGCTGCATGCATTATTTATCCGCACTGATCTTCAGAACACTGGTCAGGTGTGTGTGTGTGTGTGTGTGTGTGTGTGTGTGTGTGTGTGTGTGTGTGGTGAAGGGATAGATGGATGGATGGATGGATGGATGGGAAGACAGTCTGTGCTGACGGTGAGAATGCAGCCTGGACCATCACCTCCCCCCGCCCATCGCTTCTGTACAGTTCATTACCTGAGCTGGAGACTCAGGAGTGCGACTCTCTCACACTCACACTCACACTCACACACACACTCACACACTCACACACACACTCACACACACACTCACACACACACACAGGCTGAGGTGATGAGCTCACTATCATCAGAGGAGATCGACTCCTTTTGTCTGCAGATGCAGCATCTTCATCTCCATCAGCCGTTGCAGGCGACACACTCACCCTCTTACTCAGCGTGCATGCGTGTGTGTGTGTGTGTGTGCGTGCGCGTGCGTATGCGCGAGCGAGCGAACGGTACATGCCTGCGTGTATGTGTGTGTGCCCACTCTGTTATTAAAGGCAGAATGCAGCAGATATCAGACTGTGAGAGAAGCGGCTGCAGTCCTGAGGAGGACCTGCAGGGGGAGCTGCTGCAAATTCAAACTGTTGCAATGCAAGGCAGTAGAATGTGAAAGCAGGGGGCACTCTCTGCTGTTGCCCGGGTTTTTCCTGCCTTGCCGAGTCTCTGCTCTGTTTGTGTGTGTCCAGCCTAGCACACAGTCTGGAGACTCGCAACACATGCGACCGGGTTTTAAACATGCAAGCAGCTCAGAGGAGATTTTACAAAACCAACACGTTGAACAAATCGCGCCCAGCTGGGAAGATGGCAAGAAAGATTAGCAAAAACAAACAAAGAAACAAACACAATACAGAACACACACACAACACACGCAACAAACAGAACACGCATAACACAGAGAGCACATACAATGCACCGAACACACACAACAAACGGAACACACAACACACACAAGGTTACGCATGTAACCACAGTTATGTGAGTGATTGGATCACCCCAATATATGATAATTCCCTCCACCAGGCGGAGCTACCGAGCAGACTTACCGATGATTGCAAAGTACGGGAAGTGACACGCGAGTGGGCAGAGCCCACGCAAGCACCTAGGTTTCTAGCTGGCCCCTCTATGTAGTTGCCTCTCTTGTCGCCCTGGCTCGACTGGCTTGTGCCTTTTTCGACCGTGGGTTTTGTCTGTGTTTTTGTTGAGCTAAGGCTAAAAAAACCTACTAAAGCGGAAAAGAAATCCCACAGAACAAACAGAACACTTGACGCCCCCCACACTGTCTGTCCAGTACAGTGTCACCAGTTTTGCATTAGTGGCTACATTTAAATGTAGAGCTTAATCGGACTAAGCTCATAACTCTGTTTTCTCGTCTGATCAGACTACCTCTCCTTGTCCCGGATTACATGCAGCTGAGAATATTGAATTATTGACGGGAACACTAGGGGGCGATATGAGTCTTCTCAGCGTGTTCATTTACTCTTTCATCGCAAAATAACAAAACAATTTGAGGTGCAATGTCCGTACTTGTCTTCTAACGAGTTTCTTCACCAAACAGCTGTAGATGTGCTGCACTTATAGATACGCAAATTTGCGTTGAGCTGGACTTCATTTCACCGGAATAAAAAACTCAGTAAAATATCTAAGGAAAGCAATGGTGACTTGGGAGAGGCAGGCAACAAAGTCATGTGCTGTTGGAGAGCTACAACCAAACCATATCTTTGATTCCACACTTTGTGCCGTCACCTTGGCGAGTGATCCGGACCCTTCGTTCTTGGTGCATATGGGTTCGGAAAACAGACTGGTGGGAGGGGGTTTGTAATCGTCGTGTATGGAGCTTCAGTAAAGGCAGTGAAACATATCTACCGACTTCTTTTATTGTGTTGATAAAGAGAAGTAGAAAACACAACGGCAATGAAAGAGTTTTAAACACATTTCCCAATAACGGTCAGTGCATTTGAGAAACTTTGTGGACTTGTGAAGGTGTTCAGAGCCTCCAGGAAGAAACTCTGAGCGCCAATTCCACTCCAGGTGAGAAGCGCCATTGTTCTGCATGAACTGTCGAGTTGTTGTCAAATTCCGGACCTCAAACCCACAGTTTGAGATCGGAGTTCTCAAACTCCAACCTTAGTCAGACTAACAAGCTCAGTTGTCCGATCATAATTGGACTAAGGCAATAATTTGGTTTCCTCGAGTGTCATGTAAGCTGATCAGAGGTGTTGCTGTGACAATCAGGTTGGCTTGTTACATGGAAAGACCCCCAAGAATCCCAAAGAATCGTTCCAGCGCAGCGACACCACCGGCCGGAGACGCCTCGGCAGTCAGGTTTCGTACACAGCACGTTAGTAGCAAGACAGGAACGCTAAAACAAGACATGTTAAAGAAAAGTCATTTAGTAGTATTTTTTTTTACATAATAGGCCCCCTTTAAATCAAACACAGCAAACAAAATGAATGAACGTGACCTTGTTATTGTCCTTCATCCTGACTCACCGCTGTGTTTTTCTTCCCCCTCAAACTCTTGACAACGCGCTCTGTCCGTCCCATGCTGGGGATTATTTTTAGAGTCTCTTTGGTTTTCTGCGTGATGCAGAAAATAACAGGCCGGCTACCGGTGGGACACACTCGCTGCCGTAAATGCAGTTGATGGTGTGCAAGGCTGCTAGTGTCACGCAAAAGGAGACGATGCAGAGAGACGAGTCGCAGAGAAGTCGCACTGCTGCCACAGTGCCGCAGGGCTTGAGTAAAAAACAAGTATGAGAAATTCCTAATCACGATATTAAATCATTTTTAAATCTTTTTTTTATCGTTTAATTAATCCTTAATGAACAACTTTCTTGTTGTCAATCTACAAACGCCTACAGTCGCGTGCTTTTCTCCACTTGAGTTGCACAAGTAAATTAGTTAGTCACGTCTTCCAGTTAATTTTTTATGAGTTTACTTATATATATGAGTTTATTTTTAACAGAAAATCCATAAGATCCTGCCTGATTTATTAAAACGATTCATAAAATATGATGCTGCACTACCGCAGGTCACCACTGGTGGGCAAAACCGTAGCATGCAAGAGGAGATGCTTGTTTTCTTTTGTTTTTTTCCCATGGCAGCTTGCGTTGCCCAAGTTCAATCTTTGAAAGGTGATGTGCGCCCCCTTGCGACATCACAAAGAAATTCTTCCGTACAACAGTGACGGATTTCACACACACACACACACACACACACACACACACACACACACACACACACACACACACACACACACACACACACACACACACAGAGTAGTTGTGATCAACGTGGCATGAAAACAAAGTGAGAAGTGCTGGATGGCGGGAGAGGTGGGAGCGGCCCGGCCAGTTTTTTTTGACGGCTCGACTTCACACCCACGGCTTTGGTGTCGGAGAAAGGAGAGAGAGTTTTCTCCACTCATCCGATGATCACTTTACTAGCACGCCAAACACAAACCCTTCATCCACGCATGAGGAGAAACCTCGAGACGACCTCGGAGGGAAGAACTCCTCCCTACGCCAGACACCGGAGTTTCCACCCGGAAACTGTGCAAACTGAAAGGGAACAGAGAAAAATTGAAAAAGGATCGCGCGAGTTGTGAAAAAAAAACACCAAAAAAATGGCATGGGTATAAATATTTCACCAGCCGGCTGAGGAAACATTTTTCATTTTCTGCTGGATGTGGACAACTGGTCACATGGACTCGGAAGCAGTGGGCAGGACCGGGGCGTCAACCTTACAACCAACCGGATGCTTTGAAAAAGGAAGCAGCGGAAGACGTTCCGCTAGAAAGGTCTTGATGTGGTTGGATACAGTCGACCAACCGTTTCTTCTTCTTCTTCTTCTTCTTCTTCTTCTTCTGCTGCTGCTCTTCAGACCTTTGACAGTCTTCACAGTCCAGCGGTCGGCTGACAGCTCAGCGACGTGTCTGCAGGATGCAGTGGGTGTGACGGGGGGGGGGGGGGGGGGGGGGGGGGACTAATGAGGTGGACAACAAGGCGCACACACAAGCACCTTTCAAGGTGGGAGGGGGTTCAGACAGAGGAGGGGAATTAATGGCGAGATGACCCTGCGACCTTCACAGCACAGGTGCCTCGCTTATCTTTCAGCTCCCAAATCTTCCAGTCCTTCAGCCTCAGACCAAAACAAAAAGGTCTCCACCTCAAGAAATGTTTCCTTCAACAGGAAAAAAAACAAACCCTGACACGGATGCAATTGACATGCCGGGCCTGTAGGTGGCGCTGGCACAGAAACACGCCTGGATCCACACGCTGGATTCAATTCACTTGTGTGAAATGAATCCAGCGTGGTTTGGGGAAGGTTCTAGGGCGCGTTTTGCTGCTTGTCCACGGTGTGGCGCCATGCCCACTTCTTCTGCCTCATTGTATCAGGCAAAGCAAACACTAGAGGGCGACACTGCTTTTGATGGCCGTCACTTCAGGGTGTCGCTAAAGACCGAGAGCATCCACAAGAGGGAGCCGGTCTTGCACATGCCACAGTTACTAATAATTAATTGAGAAAAAGAAACACAGCAGTGATTCATTCCACAACGAAATGTCGTTGCTCGGTTCCGGAGTACAGCCATGTTTCTTACAATCTATGTAAAATATGAAAATATGAGATATCTGGACGTAGAATGTTGGTGTAATAAAAATAAAGAGTAAAATTAAATTACATATTTATAAATGATTGCAACTTTTTTCCGGGGGGGGGGGGGAGTGTTTCCTTGCTTGCTACTGTTGATACTTCACGAAACCACCGCCTCATGGCTCCTGGTGGTACTGCAACTCTTTAGCACAGAGGGGACACGTGGAGGTGGTGTGGATTTATGTAGCCGTTAGCCGATACTTTGGTTGCTTTTTGAAAGGGAGCAAGAGCAAGCATGCATATTATATATACTGTGAGTTTCCCCTCTCTGTACTGTGCTTGTTTGTCGTCTCTCTAACCACCGTTAAATACAATCACAACCCTCAGAGGTCTCCCGGAAAGTTGTTGCAGTGGTTAACATTAGCACCGCAGGTAACAGTACTTTAGTATGACTGTTGCCAAGGTTTGCACGAAAAACATAATTTAAAGAAACAAAATAACAAATGCCAGCACACTAACATTAGCTACGTAGATAGTTCCAATAGGAGAAATGTACCCTTTAATTCAACGTCTTCCACCCCCTCCAAAACAAATACAGAAAATACATCATTCTCTTGGTTTAAAGAGAGACCGATTTTGCAGGGTTGGTCGATTTCTCGGTTTGGTGCCCCTAGTGGTCTAGCGCACTTCCACTTTGTTTGGTGAATTTGCAGTGTTTCTCTCTTGCAGCGTGCCGGTGTTTACAGTGCGTTTGCAGCTCTCTGCCATCATACTTTAGGCAGCAACAGCGACAGCTTGAGTTGACGGAGGGCAACTAGCTAGCATTTTCATTCCTTTCGTTTGTTTCTCTCATGCACAATGTTACCAAAGTCTGCTCGCACCTATTTCATACCTTTGAGAAGAAGTGTTGAAGAGCAGCACAACAGCAGCAGCAGCAGCTACAAACTCAACGTGCTTGACCTCTTTTGCTGTTGCCATGAGAACTGTTAAAATGTATAAAAAACAATCCACATCCAAAAAGTAAAAACACAGAAAAGCATTCTGGGGAGACTAAAAAAAAAGTGATCCTGCGAGATTTGAAGATCAGGCGTTGAGTTGTCGGAAGTTTGAAAATCTTGTTTTGCTTCTTGACGAGTTCAGCGTTTCAAACAAACTTTAACCTCAAGTTTTTTTTAAGCCTCAGACTGTCAAAATCGTTTGTTCTCCGTTCACATTTTTCAGCATCCTTTTCAGCAACTGACCCCCCCAATCTCCTCTGAGTCATGTGACAAAAATAACAATTGCTGTTTGATTTCAGGTCCGTTGAGCACGACGAGGATGTGTGATGACATGGAGCTGTTCAGATTTTCAATACGGTGCATTAGTTACAAAAAATAGTAATGAAATGGAAAAAGGAAAAAAAAAAAACCTTGGTTATCCCGTCCGCATTTCTGAACTTTTGGAAAAGCAACTAGAGCAGCAATCACAACGCAATATAGTTATATATATTTGGCTTAAAATCTAGGCTGTCTGCTATATTCAGTAGAGTCTCCTATGTCCCAAAAAAAAGAATAATATAATAAAAAAGAAATGGACACCTCTTTGAAAAATAGCTCACCTTAGGTTGATGCATTTTTTGGCCACTAGGGGGCAGAAGTACGGACGTCATGAGCATTCTATTTTCTCTCCTGTATCAAAGCAGACGCTTGTTTCCAATAACTGCATTGCAGAGTCACAGACTTTGTCCTTTTTGTTGTGGAGAAAGCGAGAAGGGAAAAAAAACAACTCGCAAACAAACAACAACAAGAAGTCTGAACCCCCACGATCCACACAGTCGGTGTGACACAGTCAGGAATAGCAGCGGTGGTGACACATTCACGCGCACGCACGCGTACACACACACACACACACACACACACACACACACACACACACACACACACACACACAGCAGTGATAAGCACTCAATGTCAGGGAGCGCTCGATTCGCTTCACTCCGAGGGCTAATGTGTTTGTTATCACCTTGGACAGATGGCGCAATGTGGCGGACACACACACACACACACACACACACACACACACACACACACACACACACACACACACACACACACACACACACACACACACACACACACACACACACACTCGCCACTCATTTCGCCACATTTGCTACGCTCTCCGTCTCATCTCCCGCTTTCTTCTTTTTTTTCCCATCATCCCCCGCTGCTCGCCTCTCCATCACCCGCTATTGATCCGTCTCCAGGGAGGAGAAACCAGCCATTCGCCTTCCTCTATTTTTAGACAGAAAAATATGGGAGGAGAGATGGAGCTGATGCAATAGACGGAGGCGGCGGTCGATGCGCCCCGACGAGCACTGAATGAACGAAGGATGAAAGAAAAAGACATGAAGGTCAAGGAAGTAAGAAGGCAGACGGGTTTTTGGAGACGGTGACCTTTAGGGAGACAGCAGCGCTTCAACAGGTGTGTGCGGACATGGAAACACACAAACAACTGACATTTTTGTGTTCTCCTGTTCTTCCACCTGCAAACACCAAACCATTGAACCGCCGAAAGACAGACGGACGAATGGACGGACTCTGAATGCCAAACGCCACAGCAACCGCATTGGTGCAGATTCCTGAGCCGGCAGCGTCTGACGGCTGAGACAATAACGCAGGTGTCAGAGGGCCGAATGACTCTTGCTGTTGGGAAACGCAGCGCCTCAGCAAGCTGATGCTCATTATGTGAGTTGGTGCACCGGTTCCACCTCCTCCCTCCCTCTGCCTGCAAAGACTTGAATAACCCACAAGAAAGAGATTCAGAACACAACAACATCTGGCATCTGGACAAGGCTGTCGCGTTTAGTTGCTTCATTGCAAAAACCCAGCCACTGGGGGGCGCTGTAAAACATTGCGGCTCTCAGATAGCAGAAGGAAGGAGGCAAGAAGGAAGGTGGAAAGAGTCAGGAGGGAGGAAAGAAGGAGGAAGGAAGGAAGGAAGGAAGGAAGGAGGCAGGAAGAAGGAAGGAAGGAGGAAGGAAAGAAGGAGGCAGGGAGAAGGAAGGAAGGAGAAAGGAAGGAAGGAATGAATGAATGAGGCAGGAAGGAGGAAGGAAGGAAGGAAGGAAGGAAGGAAGGAAGGAGGCAGGGAGAAGGAAGGAAGGAGGAAGGAAAGAAGGAGGCAGGGAGAAGGAAGGAAGGAATGAGGCAGGAAGGAGGAAGGAGGCAGGGAGAAGGAAGGCAGGAGGAAGGAAAGAAGGAGGCAGGAAGAAGGAAGGAATGAATGAGGCAGGAAGGAGGAAGGAAGGAAGGAATGAATGAATGAGGCAGGAAGGAGGAAGGAAGGAAGGAAGGAATGAGGCAGGAAGGAGGAAGGAAGGAAGGAAGGAAGGAAGGAATGAATGAGGCAGGAAGGAGGAAGGTGGAAGGAAGGAACGAGGCAGGAGGAAGGAATGAGGAATGCGATGCAGTCACGCCTTTGCACACTGGCAAGGACTCACTCTCTCTCATCTGTCTGCCGCTCACCCCCTGTGGGAGCTCATTAGCGAGGAGGCGAGTTTCATCCATTCTGTCCGACTTGGTTTTTGCTTTTTTTTTGTTTCATTATAGTAGACTGGAGGCCACATTAACTACCGTCACCAGTCTTTCACCTGAACACACACCAAGTCAATGGCAAACATCTCCGATGTGTGTGTGTGTGTGTGTGTGTGTGTGTGTGTGTGTGTGTGTGTGTGTGTGTGTGATGGCTGTCACTGTTTCCAGTTGCACGTCCAGCCCCAGTATGTTTTTCACCTCAGACTGAAATGTGCAGGATGGTGGAAAAAATGCTCCAGCTGGGCTTTAATGCAGTGAGTGGATCAACATCTGGAGTGGATCAGTGTCCCCACGGGACAAGAATGATATGACATTCATAAATATCTGAGATGTTCATCAACTTGACCAAAACACAGATTTCTTTCTCATGATATTAGTCACGAACCAAAGTAAATCCCTTAAATTTGACAATTTGATTTGCTTTGTTTTGCTTTCTAAGTCTTGTGGGCTTTCTACAAAATACAGCCTGATAAAAATAAAAATAAAAATAAGACTTTTCCCATTCTTTTCTCAAAGTGTTTTCAACCTATGCTGCGATTCAGCCACCAGTGAAGGCCGAAACATGGGGCAGGATCTTCTAGTGAGGCCACTTTGTCAACAAGCTGCTTCCTTTGAGTTTGTTCACTTTCCAAAACGGCCAGCTTCTGCAAACAACAAGTTCCGAGGCTGTGACGAGGAAATTAATTTAAAAAAAATAAAATAAAAATGGTGCAAATGTTATAGTCAGCAGATGGCAGAGCCAACTAGCAAATCTTCAGGCTTCGGGGTGTGTTCATTTGTTTGATTGTTAACAGAGAAATTGCTTCCTCTGGCGTTCACCAGTGTCTCTCAGAGCAGAACAAATACTTTTACGTTACGGGCCTTTGTTTATTTTTTCTGACTACTTTTTACTTTTACTCTCTATTCTACTCTCTACATTTTTGCAAAAATGCCTGTACTTTCTACGTCTTAGCTTTGAAAAACAAGATTGTTACTTTGTACTTTGTTGTATTTAAAATATTTAAATTATGTTCAAATAAATTAACTTATTATTTATTCCAGTTGTTTTTGCTTGAAGTGGAGCTATTTGAGCTCTGCTGTTGAGTAGTGGATTATATTCTAGAGAGAGATTATTTAAGAGTACCTCAGCTTTGGGGTCACTGTTCTGTACATTTTCAGTACAGAGAAAAATAACCATTATTAATGTTTGTTTGTTTAACAATAAACATGGTTTAATATTGTTATTAAAAGTGCCATCATCTAATAATGGCTCACTGTCAGAACTATCACTGATTACAGTTTGATTGTGCTGCAGTTGAAAAGTAAAAAAAAGAACTACAGTACTCAGAGTAGCTAAGCTGTTAAAAATTATCCAGATGGTCAGAAAGACACCCGACCACTGACCTCTGATCAATTCAGTCCAGATTATTCTGACACAACTTTTTCATTTCAGCAAAATTGTCATCAAATGTATTGTTTCATATATGGCAAAAAAAAAAAAATCAATCATTTCCACTTTTTACTAAAGTCCGTTTCAAAACCTGTATTTTCTAACTTTTACTTGAGCAAATGAGTTAAACCAGTACTTTTAGTTATACCGGGGTATTTTCTTTTCTTTTTTTTTTACACAAGAATCTTTTCTTCTTTTGACGCTGGACTATTTGTGTGTTTGACCCCCTGCAGGGACGATGCTGCCGTCAGCCAGCCTGCTGCTCGGCCTGCTGAGCCTGGGCCTCGTGTGCGGCGGCTGGGCCTTCGCCCGCCTCCCAGACGACGTGGAGCTCCGCTCGGCATTCTCCGTCGCCCGAACCAGCAGCATGGAAGGCGGGCCCAAGATGACTGTGACGTTTGACACCGTTTACGTCAACATTGGCGGGGATTTTGACCCCAAGGCCGGCGTGCTGCGCTGCCGCATCCCCGGCGCATACTATTTCTCCTTCACCGTGGGCAAGTTCCCCCACAAGGACCTGTCAGTGATGTTGATGAAGAACCGTAACGAAGTGCAGGCCATCGTGTATGAAGAAAACGCCGGAGAGGAGAGGAAGGTGGGTGGAGGACGGGTGAGGCTAAGAGCACACGACCGGTCTAAAGTTTGGGGACATTTGAATTTAAATAAAAAATAATAATTTACAGTAAAACCACCTCCTTCACAGTCGCTTTGGTTGTTCATGTCTGTAACTCAGCACTCAAGACTGCAAGACTTTTTTAACGTCCATACCAATACAAACAACGCACTCCTAAGTTAGTGACATTGCGACAGCAGAACTCCAGCATTTAGTCTTGGTTTCCACTGATAGGCTTGTGTGACTGTTACAGATTGAAGGCCACCAGTCAGTGGTTAAAGGTTTAAGTCCCGCTGATTGCCACATCCCGAAGGATGTGAAATTAGTCTTCCACATTTGATCTCTAGCCAAAGGGAGAGTGAGCAGTGGCGCTTGGGTGATCTAATACCCCAAGTACAACCTTGAATACTGAATGCCAAGCAGGGAGGCAATGTGAACCCTTTTCATGGTCTTTGGTATGATCCAGCCGGGTATCCCAGTCCCAGGGTGGGCACTCTACCACTAGACCACTCAGCTGGTTGGTCAAACAGAGGCAGGAGTTTTATTGAACTGAAAATTACGCCCTTACCAAATGGGCTCTGTTGTGTCGTAAAGATGAACGTGACCAAAACTGAGCACATGATACGGTAAATTTGCCCCAACCAAATGAGGCGTGTTGCGAGACGCAGGGAGGGATTACGTCGGGGTTACCAGGCTGACGCTGTCTTCTTGGCTTCACAGGTGCAGAGCCAGAGTGTCATGCTTCAGCTGGAATTCGGCGACACAATCTGGCTCAGGCTCCACGGAGATCCCCGCTACGCACTCTACAGCAACACCGGACACTACACCACCTTCAATGGCTACCTGATCTACCCCGACACATTCAGCTATCAGACGATACGCAGCGGCCGCCGCCACCGCCCAGACAGCCTCCGCCTGGAGGAGGAGGCCCCGGCGGTGGGGGTCAAAGACGACCTGGGTGAAAGCAACGGCGACGAGGACGAGGAGGATGACCAGCAGTCCGCCTTCTCGGTGGGCCGCACCCAGAGCATCGTGGGAGTGGACCAGGTGGGCCTGCCGCAGCACCAGCCAGTCAGCTTCGACACAGCGTTTGTCAACATCGGAGAGGACTTCAACGTGACAGAGGGCGTCTTCACCTGCCGAGTCCCGGGCGCCTACTACTTTGCCTTCAACGTGGGCAAGCTGCCACAGAAGACGCTGTCAGTCAAGCTGATGAAGAACCGGCTGGAGGTGCAGGCGATGATCTACGACGACAGTCAGGGTGAGAAGGCCCTGCAGAGTCAGAGCCTGATGCTGATGCTGAAACCTGGGGACACAGTATGGCTCTACTCTCACCAAAGGGACGGCTTCGGGGCCTACAGCAACCACGCCAAGTACATCACATTCACGGGCTTCCTGGTCTACCCAGACTTTGGCACCAGGGACCAGTCGTATGAAGACCAGAAGCCCTAGCTGTGGCAGCCGGCTGCATGCTCGGTGCTACTGCTGGAGTTTATGCAAGGTGGAAAAGCCTCTGAAAGCCACTGGGGCGTCTTCAAAGCTTTCCCTTCACATGATTTCCTTTTGCAAAGTGCACAGTGACCTTCCAAAACCAAGTTCTTGTCTGCTTCCAGCTGCCAGTCCTCCAGGATGTGACTTCAACTCAGCCTAGAATGGAACCCGCGAAGCAGCAACATAAGCTACGCAAAAATATTTTACTCCAACTATAAAGGAATTTGAGAAAAAAAAAATCAGTCATAACCTTCTGTGAGACGCAGGACTTTCATTTACAACGCATGAGTTTCAACGACTGCCGACACACACACAAGAATCATCATCGGGGCGCTACATCAGCCATAAAACACGTCAGCAAGTATGATTGAAGTTCTTCTTTCTCACATCCCAACTTTCAACTCACAGCAGAACCACAGTGCCGAATACTGAAAAACATCTCATACCAGATGCCAAACGCCAACCCCAGTGATGTCACTTGTAGCCAGAGGCTGTTTGCTTTCGATGCCGTAAACCACAACAAACACACTTCCCAAACCGACTCTTTTAAAAGAAGATGATGAGAACAAACATCACCAGGACAAGACAAGTTGAAACGCTCCAAGAGACAGTTTTTTTTGTTTACTGAGTTTTATGGTCCTTTGGGTTATGATAACCACTGCAGTCAGCCACCAGGGGGCATAAGTACTTGGGGTACAATATTACTTCAAGTAGGTTTGCTTGTTTGCGTGTCCCAGACTTGATGTTTCTGCCTATGTATTAACTTGTTGTACCTCCTGCATTTACTGACGGCATGCTGAGACAATATGGACAGTGTTTGGTTCATGTTTGTTCGCCGCCATAGCAGGCTGACTATGTGCAGAGTGCAGATCCATCCCGGCAGGTGTCCATCAACCACCTGCATGGCTCCCGGCCATCACAGCTATAATTTGATTTTTCCGTCCTCGGCCGCATTTAATTTCTTTCCCCAGATGGCGCCTGCCAAGGGCCTTTAGGTACGCCCAGACTGCACCTTGGCTTCTGGAATATGCACGTCTGTTTAATTTCACAGCTCTACAAGTAGAGAGGACACTGTTCAAAGTTGTGATTAACCATGACTTGCAGAAATCTCCCTTCTGTGGTGCCAAATGAAAGGCGCTTCGGTGAGGCTGCAGGCCTGCACGACTCAATTGGGTAGCATGCTTCATTTTCTGGGTATTAAGGTAAAATTACTGTGTGTGGTACATACTTATACAGTTCAACGCTCCATTAATCCAGACGGTGGCACAGAGACAAACCCTGCTTTGATTCTATACCTCTCGTCTCTGCTTAACACTTAGGCCACTATTAGCTCCCAACTTTAGTTTGCAGCCTCGAGTTGCATGTCCTTTTGCTTCACTGTTGTGAAGTTAGCCAACAAGATGAACGACAAAACTCAACACCACCAGCGGCGATTGACAATAAACACACACACTTTGCAGCGCTAACATTACAGATTAGTTTGAGAAAGGAGGGAAAAATCTAAAATATGCAAAGTTTCATTTTTCCTTTGTGTCTTTTCTTGACTTGGTCTTTGTGGGTGGACACTGGTTTCTACTTTGTGAAGGGAAAAGACTAACTGAGCAACTTACGTCATTATTTTTTGCTTATTTATTAACTTTGTTTTTGATATGCCCAGTGAGTAAGATTTAGTAGGATCTCACAATAAGAAAGCCGGAAACAAAAAAACATCTGTGAAAACTTGTGCACATGGCAATGATGTCACATTAGCCTCGGGTACCAAACAACAAGCAGGAATCCTGAGCGCCTCGTGGCCTCTGTCTCACTCAAAACATGTCTCGCTTGTCTGCAAAATTTTAGCTGCTGCGAACTCGCTTTCTGATGTCACACCTTTCCTCTACCAGCTGCGGTGTCTCTGAAAAATCACCAAATCAGAGCGAGCCATCGCCTCGACAATTGTATATACTAATGTAGATTATAAACCAATGAAAACGCGAGTGTTGTTCATTGAAAGTGACTATATCCAACAAACAAATGCACTGTCCATTACACCAGCAGATCCCTGGAAATGTTGCACACTGGGCTCTTAAGAGGAGCAAAAGGGGTGAAGAAGAAGAAGAAGAAGAAGAAGAAGAAGAAGAAAGTTTGTTTGTACCTCTCACGTGATCCCACACTCTCTCTGCACCTGCGTTCTCCTGTTTGAACGCCGAAATTCAACTCTACCATCTGTTGTGTCGTCGTAGTGCCCCCTGGTGGTCCCTGTTCCACGGCTCAGCCTGGGAAGACGGATTTTGTCCGCAGGACGCTACGAGAACTTTTGTTCATGCCGCGCGCGTAACGTGTGACCTCAACGCAACTCATCCAGCACAACCCGGAAGTGATACATGCATGCAGATAAATTATAAACACGATGAAGACGTTCAGCCGCCTGGTGTATTTTGATCAAGTGGATTATTTGTCTGTTTCTCCTCAGTGCTTCTGTCTGATGATCCTCAGTGACTTTTTTGAGTCTCAAAAATCCAACACTTCGTGACCCATGTTGTCGTTGTTGTTAATTGTTGTTGTATTTCCTACATCTAAACTGAATGCTTCAAAAAGTAAGTGTTTGTCAAAATAAAATTAAAAAAAAAACAAAAAAAAACGAGGACTGTAGTTTTCACTGTTGTACTTGTGTGGAGACATTTCTTTGGGCTGCACCACCACCTGCTGCCAAGACTCAACCACAAAACCAATAAACATTTAGTGTCAAAGGAAAAAATAAATCATTTTGCTCGAGTGCGAGTCTTCTCTTCTCTCTTCCTGGAACCAGGTGGAACAAAAACAGCAACATCGTCGTGGCCTGCTGACTCAACAATGCACACACACCTGACTGCTAGCAGCTGACTGGAGAAACTTATTTTTTCAGTGAAAACAGTCCACAAGAACCACAAAGGCATTCTAAAAAGTTTTTTTCGACTTTTATTTTATTAGTATTTGTATTTACATAAATATTTCAGGCAAAATGAATCCCAGAAACGACACTAATGGAACAGAATGCGGTGACTCCAGGTCATCAGGATGACAGTTATTTCTTCTCGGGGGCGTCGCCAGCCTCCAGTTTGGGCTCTTTTGGCTCGCGGTGGGCAGGGAAAACCTCCCAGGGTGTGTTCAGGTCGAACTTCCTGAACTCCTGCGACAGCTCGACGGGCTCGGCCACCACTCGCTTCAACTCATCATCATAGCGCACCTGCAGAGGAAGTTTTACAGAGTCAAAAATAGCTCCAGCGTGTCCTGATCAAGCATTTGGAGGATCAGTCTGCACAGCACGTGTTCTTCAAAGACCCAGCACTGACAAACTGGACCTTGGCAGTGGGGGCAGGTGCTGGGCTGGCAACCAGCGCTGCATAGTCCTGTGCCAGCAGGTTGCACTGTGTCAATGGCAGGGCAGCCAGTCTCACTATTTTGATGAAGCAATCCTAAAAATGCTAGCATAAAACCAGCCTTACAAGAAAAAAAATCTGCATGGAACCGCTTGTTTGATGAGCGCTTTTCACAGTTTGGATGATCTCTTCTTGGTTTGGTGCAGAAAAAGGTTTTTCTTTTACTACCATGAAATTAATTATTTAAAGGGAATCTGCCGTTTTGTGGAGAATTTGAGCCATGAATTATTCTGTGCTCATACTGCTTAGGGTTTTCAAAGCTTGTTTGTAGGAATCCTGAATACATAATAAACAAAACAAAGATGAAGATATGAATAGAAATTATAGGAAGCAGCTGAGGGTCCGGGCACAGCTTGCATCTGACATCCTGCCAGGTACAACTCGTTTTCACACACGCACGAACAAATTCAAGAAATTTGGTGTAAGGTTCAGCTTCGGCAGGTCAGCATCAACATTAAAGAGCATTGGGAAGCAGGTCAGATAAATTAGACTTCACCAGACAATTTGTCACATTAAAAAACAACAAATGAATGATGATAACCATGAAAGAAACGAAAAGTACCCACATGATCCAGAAACATACAAGACATTAATGACAGACAGATCTGAACGAAGACAGATTGGCAGAACTCGCCTCTACGTATCCTGAGAGGGGGAAGTCCTTCCTGAAGGGGTGACCCTCGAAGCCGTAGTCGGTCAAGATGCGACGGAGGTCGGGGTGGTTGGCGAAGAACACGCCGAACATGTCCCACACCTGTGCAGTGCACACACGCAAACACACTGAGTGTCCTTATGTCACCGCTGGGCAACAAACTAGCTTCAGGGCGGGACTCACCTCCCTCTCATACCAGTTGGCTGCCATATGAACTGGAACTGCCGAGTCGATGGGGGTCAACTCGTCTGTGTACGTCTTGACTCGGATCCGGGAGTTGTAGCGTAGCGACAGCAGGCTGTACACAATCTGTAGAGCACACACATGCACGCACGCACGCACGCACGCATGCACGCAAACACAGTGTGAATCCATGCTGCTGCTGGCACACATCACAGGTTCCCGAATATCTGAATTAAACACAGACTAGCCGAGAGATTTGAAGCAAACCAAAGAAGGAAAAAAATGCAAAAAAACAATTTTCTCTTTTAAGCTCAAGACAAATTTCTTTTGCAGCAATAAAGCAGAACTCATCTAATTGCTGCTTTGCGTCTGAAATAAATGTCCCTCTGTCAACATTGTAACCTTTAAGTTAGAGAACTCAAGAAGTCCTTCTGTGTGCATGTGTGTACACGTCACTGTGCAGTTTTTCAGTGTGTGTGTGTGTGTGTGTGCACCTCAAAGCGGTTCTGTCTTGTTGGGATGTCGACTGCTGTCAGATCGATCATGTTTCTGAACTGAGCGTTGGTGTGGTCCCTCAGGAAGGTCAGGACAGGAATCACACCGTCGGGATGGATCATCACCTCCAGCTCATTGTAGCAGGTCACCTGTGCACGTAAACACGCAAGCACACACACACATTATGAAGACAAGTTTACGGGTGTCCAGAGTCACCTACAGAGTTTATTTGGCTCCAGCAGGAGAACCTAAAGGATTAAAATGAAGGCGTTTAGAGGGAGAACGAGCACGTGTCTGAGCCGGCGAACCCACCTGAACCTGCTGGATATATTTAGGCATCATCTCAGACACATACTCCCCGAACGCAGCCAGCTGGTTGTGGCCAACGGCATCTTTGGGCCTGACAGTGGCTGCAAGAGGGACAGAGCAGACAAGCACCAGGCGGTAAGTATTTTGTTGGTCAAATCATCAACGGAATTCAATTCATCCTGCTGCAGATAGAGGGAAAGGGGAGAACTGAGGGGAGAAAGAACGACCTGTCGTGCCGAAGAACCCAGTGCTCCTCTGACGCTTGTTTATGAGTCGTTTGTTCACATTGCTCAGCATTCTGAATGACGACTGGTGATGATTAGCAACACCAGACTGGCGGGTTGAACGTTAGTCAGTACTAGTATAAGTGTTACTTTTTGGTAGGACAATACTGGTTAACATTTCTGCTACATATAAAGGTCCTAGGGCTGGACGATATAGAAAAAAAGCATATCGATATTTTAAAAAATCATATTGATCGATATCGATAATTATCAAAAAGATTTTAAAATATATTTTAATTGCAGCCCTGGATGTTTTATACTATTACTTCATGACCGACGTTTAATAAAGAGCACACGAGCACTGAATTCAAATTCAAACCTTTATTCAACCACCTTTTTTAAACATTAATTTTTTTTAATTTAATTTTATTATTATTATTTTTATTTTATTTTTTAAAGAGGCTGAGATAGGGCTCGAACGTGCGACTCGACAAGAGGTCCGACGTTGTGGCGTAGAAAGAAACGGATAACAGCTCGTTTTGCACTGATTCCCTGCACTCGTTGTACAGACGAGGAAGAGCTGTGTTTGAAAAAAAATACTTGCGGTCGGGAACTTCATATCGCCGGTCAAGAGTGGCGAGAAGCTGTTTGAAGCCAAGCTTTTCAACGGTCATTATTGGCAGCATATCCCTCGCAATGAAGCATGTTACTACATGGGTCCTTATGCCGCTTGGACGCTCTGTCGTGTTTACAGCAAGAAGTCTAGTTTGGTCTGCTTTACGTGTTTGGTGCTGGCGCTGGCAGCGGATTCCTACGACGACGTGGAGCCGCGGCGCGGGCGACACAGCTCGTATTCCTGCAGATGCGACTAGTTTAGGTGGTAAAACAACGACCGCAGTTTGATTTTAGTCGGACTTGAAAAAGCCAAAATATTGCCGTGCTAGTGAGCTGCTACTGAAACCTTTTTTTTTTTTTTTCATCCGCCGCTCCTTGCTGCGGCATCCTTCTACAGGCGCTCTCTGTTGTGATTTGAGAGGGGCGGGGCTTGGTGACGGAGCATACCTAGGTCTGTGTTTGCGATTGGTTGGAGGAAGAAATTACCGTAATATTAAGCTACATGATCGGCTATGATGAAAAAGGAAGTGAAACTTTTTCTATCTAACTTTTTATCGACCCCCCCCCCTTTTTTTTTCTTCCTATCGCAGCACACGTCTATCGATCGATATATATCGTTATCGAATTATCGCCCAGCCCTAAAAGGTCCACTTCCAAAATTACACTTGACAGCTAAAACTTAGTCTAATAAGCAATGGTACCATTTAAGTCTTTTTGCTACATTGTAACTACTAATCAGTGGTGGAGAGTGCCCTGCCGGAGGCGTTATCTGATAGACAACGATAAGAAGAGGCTGGACAAGCTTACTAGGAACACTGGCTCAACACTGGGTCTGAGTCTGAAGGATGTTAGGACTGTTGTGCAGAGACGCTCAAGGAGCATCACACACATTCCACAATTCAGCCACATATTCTTTATTCTCTCACCTAATATTATAACAAACAATAAGTCATGATGAACGACACAGGACTGGATTGGTATCCAACTACAGCAGCTGGGGCAAAATGTAAAGGTAGGATTGCAGCAGCACATCACTGCAGGACTTGGTATCCAACTACAGCAGCTGGGGCAAAATGTAAAGGTAGGATTGCAGCAGCACATCACTGCAAACCCTGTAACCTGCTGCTGCAGCATCAGTCCTGTGAAACTCACGTCTGGTCTCTGCTCCGGAGCTCTGCAGGCGGCTCTGCTGCTGCTGCTGGAGAAGACCTGAAGTCCTGGCGACTGCAAAAGAACAGAAGAGGATTTGGGACTTAAACGGCGACAATACGTCTGGTTAGGATCTGACCTTAAAACAAATATGACACCGTCGTCCAAACGTCATTTTCCTGTTTGAAACATCGCCGGTGTCATAAACCCGTCGTTCTCGACGTTGCTAACATTAAGTTAGCATTAGCTAGCTCGAAGGTCAAATCCCAGGCGTTTGGCAGCTCAAACGGACTCCGTTCCGTTTTACGCTTCAACAACAATGCACGGAAACAAATTTGTCACAACAGAAAACGTCGTGCAATAACTAAGCCAGATAATTAGACGTCTTACTGTTCAAACTCCTGCCGAGACCTCCGCGGACAAACCGCACCAAAGACGCCGCCATGTTTCCACTGCAGGCTGCGGGTCTTCTTCGAGCAGCCAACGAGACTGGGAGCTGTTTATCGCCCCCTGCTGGGTCGGAGGACGAGATATATTTCATTCAATATTATGTTCTTCTTACCTACCTACAAAGCAATTTATTGATTTATCCGACATTACAATCAATACACGTAATTTACCGCAATTTTAAAAATTCCTTCTTGTGGCATTAATATTTTGGTCACAGACTCCAGTTAAAAAAATGCATGTTATTAAATGAACTAATGTGTGGCGTGTATCTCCTCCAGTAATGCCCGTTTTAGTGCATCAGAGTGTCAAATAATATGCAAAACACACATTCAGCTGTCTGTAATGGAGTATCCTTGTACTATTGAACAATATACACAATAAAACACAAAAAATATACAGCTTCTATGAGACAAATATTTATCATTTTTATTTAGCATTGCTGTTAATATTTTTACATTTATGAGGCACATTGGCAAAAACACAATAAACTGAGGAAAAAACACTTAGTTGTTGTGTGCACTGAAACATCCAGCAGTGTTTTCTTCACTTTAGCTCTGTAATGTTGACTCATTTCTTTTTTTTTGTCTTGAGCCTAAAAGCATAATGGCTAGAAACATAACAGGGCACTGAGTTTGGTAAAAAAAAAAAAAAAAAAAAAAGAAAGAAAAAAATATCACAGTGTTTCAAAATGTTTAAAAGGCTCAGTTCTGAGTGTGTCCTGCAAGATAACATGTTGATCTGGAGTTTATCAAATGTTTTAACTGCAACAAAAAATAACTTGAGCGTAACACACATCTGTGGAAATCACCGAACTGGAGTTGCCACACTTTAGAAATGGAGCTGCATGCCTTGTGAAGGAGGAAGTGTAAGTCCAAAACGGTCCCAAAGTGGAGATTCAGTCCGACTGGCCGCACACCTGCTGATGGTACCTCCTCAGCATCTCCAGCTGAGCCGAGCGCACCAGGATGTGCGGCCGTATGGACGCCAGCTTCTCACAGGCTTCCTCTGGAGTCCAGCAATGCAACTGTCACCATAAAGAAGACAATAAATAAACAAACCATCCTCTCACAATAGGGAACTCTCTGCAAATCCAATTTCACTTTTGGTTGCCGTTTTTTTGTTTTGTTTTGTTTTTTAGGCATTTTTTTTTTCCAAGTCATTGATTGAATCAAGTTTAACAGATGTTGCAGCCACTGTGGGTCGCTGATGTGAATAATGACGGACTGACCCGTATTAGGTAGGCAGCGACCAGTGTGGCACTGCGTGAGCGTCCAGCTTTGCAATGGACGTAGACACTGCTGCCCTGCTCACGGTACTTCAGGGCAAACTCCACACCGCGGTGCAGATTTTCCAGACTGGGGACGCCGGTCAGGTCGACAGTGCTCAGTCTCAGCTGTTCCGCCCCTGCAGCATGCCACTCCTGCCAACACACATCACACAAATTGCAGCATTTTTGCACCGCTCGCTCGTCAGTCAGTCGATATCGGGCAAACCCCGTCATTTCTGCTGACGACAGGCAAACTCACCTCCGCAGAGTTGCAAAAATATTTGGTCTCATAAACCTCATTCATGGTGACGACACCCCGCACATTTTCTGTTTGCACCAGCTGCAGTGCAAGAAAGAGTGGACACATCAGTTGTCAAACATGTGATGCAGCGATGGGCCACTAGGAATCTCTCTCTACAAAAATTAGGTTTAAAAAAAAATAACAATAAATAACATTAGCCATTGGCTTGAGTAGCACATCTATCTATTTTAACCATGCATACATATCTAAATAATACCTAAATACATTTATACACACACACACACACACACACACACACACACACACACACACACACACACATGTATAGTAAAAACAAATGCATATACATACATGCATATACGACAGACTGAGAAAACTAACTGATAACATCGTCGCCACAGGTTCCCAGTGATTACTGCCTGTCGGAAGTTTTACACGGTCAGTTGTTACAGTATAGTATATCTATGGGGACACAGTGGCACAGCGCTGTGAGCAAGTAAGCTGCGGAGGATAAATGTGTGTCGGACCTGTTTGGTCATGGACCGGAAGGGGAGCGCTCCGAGGATGACGGTCTCGTCCACTCGGTCAAACCAGCGTCTCGACGACACCTTCTCCATCAGGACGTTGTAGGCCAGGGTCGGGTAGAAGAGCAGCCTGGCTAACGCCCCCGACATGATGGCAAGGCTCACAACACGGCGAAGACTAAGGAGGAGGAGGAGGAGTGACGGACAGTCAGTGTGTCTGTCTGACCCAAAGTCCTTCCAGTCGCGCCTGTCAGCCAGTACATACCGTCGTTACATACTTCGAAGTTTGATGCTAATTCCGCCTACTTCCTGGTTACGTCATTTCCCCCTATCTACGGACGCCGATGTGGAGCTTTTTTTTTTTTAAATACGATTTTTCAACACTTGAAATTGTTTCGATTAGAATATAGGCGTCTTCAATACATTTAAATCAACGCACACGCACACAGTTAATGAAAAATCTAGGCTGTGAAATAATCGCACATACAAAACAATGAAATGAAACTTTGAACACTGGGACTTGATACGGGTTGATGAGTTTGAGTGTTTTGCTAAATGATCCCGGAGTGACTTTTCAGTAGTTTACTGTTGTGCTTGATCTGTAACACCCCACTAAGGGTGAAAGGGTTGGCCCGAGTCATTACTCTGAAAATGAATAATATTATTGGAAAATGATGCTCAACGATGATCAACTTTTTAAAAAATTCAAACACAAATGCCAACACACTGCTAGGATGATGTCCATTTTAATGTCATGTTTTAAGACAAAATACCCACTGTAGCCTCCTGCACATTAGTCACGTCCATTTAGTTCTCATGAGTATGTCCACTTGAGGTTGCATATTGAAAAGAAACAAATGACTAGTGTTAAGATGCAAGTATTTCAGTCGTTATAGTATCTTGTTTTTACTCAGTGTTGACTTTCTCAAAACAAGATCTCAGGTGACGCAATGTTTGGTTGAGGTCATCACTCACTCAGTTTCTGTGCATTAAAGGTAAACACATCATCTGGGAGATATTACAAGACAATCAATATATTGAAAGCCACCCAGATAAAACCTGATTAGTGCATTAAGACTTAATCAACCTTGATTGAATCCATTTGTCTCCAAGAACAAATTTCTCTTCAAGTAGACTTCGGCATCACTGTTGATTTCATCAACTCGATGTAGTTTTTCATTTGAATCTAAATAAAAGAAAACAGTAAACACAACACAGCGTGCTAGTGTCCAGTGTGAATTTATTTGTTGCATTCTTTCAGATTATAATAGTGTGATGTGTGCTTTAAAAAAAATGCTGTGCAGCAACAATATTTTCTTTCCATTAACAGTCTGAAGAACTGACAAAGTGAATCAAATATTTTCAGGTTCGAGTAAGAGAAGAAACAGAACTAGATAAATATATACAGATAATACATAAAAAAATACCTAAATGATGGAACAGAGTGTTAAGTGTGAATAAAAGAGACAAACATGTTGCACTATATTGAACCTTATAAAACAAAGTGCAAAGTATTCATAATACATTTGGTCTGTTACCTCGTTGCATAAACTCAGACAAGCTATTTTTTTATTCCATAAACAACCGTGTGCAGTTTGAATCATAGACCATGTTTCTTTCTCGCAGACAGAGTTAAAGGATCCTGCGCTCAGTACCTGCACTCAATATATTAATTCCTTCATTTACATGCAGAGGCCAGGGGTCAGAGGTCAAAGGTTGCTGGTGGTGGAGTTTAGGACGTTGTGCTGGACCTTGGCGTCAGAGGCCTTGGACAGGTCTCGCTGCAGGAAAAGAGGCAGCTGTTAGACAGACAGACAGGCAGACAGAACCTTCCCTCTCCTTTGTGGTGTTTGCTTCTTTCTATCCTAATCAGTCACTTTGCGTTCTATAATTAAATGGACGACATGGACTGCACTTATATATGTAAAGTGTTTAGTAGAGCAGTGAGTTTAGGACACACCTGAAAGATAGATGACTCTATCTACACCTGTTACTACTCTGTCCTATTTTTGTCTAAGAAAGATGAAGTTTTCAAGTATAATAACCAGAGGTGCCAACTGGTGATTAATTTTGCTCTTTACAGGCGACTTCCCTTCAGTGAGAGAGGCGACGGCGGCAAGGTGTTAGTGAGAGGACATACTAGGGTTAGCCTTAGCCTTGCAAACACACCTTGACTGAACTGATTCAGTGCCGACCAAGTCCCTCTATGAGACAAATTCACATCATTAGCGCGCGTTTGTCGATGAGAGCTTAACGTTGCAGGGTAAAAAAAGAAAAAAAAGAAAAAAAAGAGAGAAAAGTGTGAATTACCACAAACTCTGAATATGTGCTGGCGACAGAGGTTATGCTGAAGTGACGCTGCGGGCTAGCGCGGGTCAGCAACGCACCAATCACAGGTGTCCCCTTCAGCTGGGCCTCGTTCTCCTTGTTGCAGCCTTGAAGGTATCGCTGAGGGGGTCTGGCGCCACCTGGTGTCCTTGGTGCAGGACTCTGGAGGAAGGACAGGTTTTTTTTCTCCTTTTAAATCAGAGGTGTCAAACTCTGGCCCGGGGGCAAAATTCGGCCCACACTAATAGACACTACTAGAGCTGGCCCGCTGCTATTATGCAGTACATGTACTGCTAATACTACAAATCCCAGAATGCTCTCCTGGTATTTTGCATGTCAATTAGGACAGGACAATAATTGAAGGATGTATTATTATTATTATTATTATTATTATTATTATTATTATTATTATTATTATTACTAAGAGAAAGCAGCTCATAATTGGTTTATTATTATTTTATTTTTTGATTTATTAGTGAAAAAGGCTATTGCTGAAATTTGAAACAGAATGCTGCTGCTGCTGCAAAGAAAAAAGGCATAAAATTTTTACTTACATTCTTTTTTATTTATCTTGAGTTTGTTTTTTTTCAATTGAATTTTGATTTTGCTTGTCCCACAACACTGAGTGCAGGAAAGAAGCGGATATTGAAAATGGATGGACGGATTTTGCATGTGTGCAATATCAAGTTATTAATTGTATAGTACTATGTTTGTTCTAAATTCAGCGTTGAAGCAAAACTTGTTTGGGTCCATATAAAAAGGTTCACTGTTCTATCTGGAGGATGATTTTTTTTTTCAGTTTTAGATTTTCTTCAGATCTCCAGACATCCACCAGCAGGAGCAGGTGCATGGAGTGTTTTGGTGACCCACCTCATAGGAGGAAAAAATATATGATGGGATATGTAGAAAACATGTGCTTTAATGTCTATTGAAAATTAACAAAAGGGTTGCAATAAAATCAGTGTCTTTGAAGCCTCGTTATTGAAATGACTCTTGAAACAGGGAAAAAGTGGATGAATTACAGCTATTGTATAACCTACTTACTATTAATATAATTTCTTCAAGGTCGTTCGGCCGAGTTGAAAAGCTTAACGGGCCCCATAGTTTGCCCATGCCTGGTCTAAATGCATTGCGTCACCTCAGAGATGCAGCTGACCTTGGTTGCAAAGTTAAGCGGGCGGGGCACGGGCGAGCGGCAGACGGTCCCGCAGAAGGCCGAGCGCACGGTGCTGTTGGAGGCGGCACTGGAGACGCTGGAGGTGGCGTTCAGCTGCGGGCGGACACACACACACACACACACACACACACACACACACACACACACACACACACACACACACACACACACACACACACACACACACACACACACACAGTATATACAGTATATACATGCGTATACATATTTATATATACACATATACACACACACAAAGCTCCACCCACCTTGCGGGTTTTGTTGGGGGTGGGGGTGGCCAGGAAGCGGCGCTTGGCGGGGGTCTGTATCGTCCCGTACAGCATGTCTTCCTCCGTCTGCTTGCTTTTCTTCAGGTGCTGTTCGTGCAAAGAGAACCTGGTCAATGCCGCAGACATTTACGAGTCGGGGTCGGCTTGCTGGATGACATTTGTTTGCATTCACTTGGGACCTCGTCAGTGCATTTACGAACTTCAACTTCATTAATTTTAGGCGCGAAATTGTCATCAAAGCCAAAATCAATGATGTCATTAGTTGTGTTTAGTTTTCACGGTGTGGGGTGACCGATGGCGAATAAATTCAATGACATTAAGGATCGCTACAGTGACAATGCGACACGGCGCCGCTGGCTGACCCACCCGCGCCAGCTTCTCCCTCTCCTTCTCCGCCTGCTGCTGCTCCCACTGCTCCTCCACGTACTGCAGGAACTTCAGGCCGTTCACCAGGAAGTCGCGGCCCTGCTCGCACTCCCACACATCAATTTGGGCTTTCAGTTTCTTTTCCAGCTGGAGAGCAGACGAGCACGAGGGATTACACTGGAGTCAGACGCAGGTGCTTCGGACTGGCGGCGGCTTTTTACCTTGGGCAGGCTTTTGTGCAGCTCAGACCTCTGCTTCTCCTCCTTGAGAAGGTTCCCCCCTCTGTTGGTGAATCTCGCCGGATCTGTGGCCTTTTTCTGTGAAAAAAAAAAACAAAAAACAGAGAGAGACGGACAGAGGTTTCACAAGGCTTTGCAGTGGCAGTGGTGAAAGTGAAGCTTTGTTTGGACCTTCCACATGTTTTGGAAGGGAACATTTCTGCAAAAACGTAACAAATAAAATGTAATAATTAAATAAAACGTACAAACATTTGCAGTCTGAGTGCTGAAAGGCAAAGTAACCGATTAGAACCGTGGTTAAAGCTGGGAGGTATTTGACTTCCAGAAGGTCTTGCTAAGCTGACTCACCTCCAGCTCCAGGAGGAGCCTCCAGTTCTCCTCCCACTGCTGAACACCGTCAAAGAGCTCCCTGTGCTCGTTGTGATGCTGCTTCAGCTGCTGGATCTCAGCGTCGTGCAGAGTCAGCAGCTCTTCGGTGAAATCCTCTGTGAGGAAATATAAATAGATACAAATAAAGACAAGTGAGGGCACTTTGCATGCTTGGAATGTGTGATGCGGTGAACCCACCGCTGAAATAAGGCGCAAAGGCCTGCCGCTGCTCGGCGCTGAAGAAACACTTCTCCCACAGGACGGCGATCTCGGAGCGGATGGCGTCGATCACGTTGCGGATATTCTGCAGTTTGAGTTCCTCCAGACGATGAACTTCCGTTTGTAACTGAGGGAAGAAAACACAGCAGCTTTAAAGTTACGCCGGGAGAGGGGAGAAGGGGTCAGAAACACAACTACAGCTGTTAATGGGAAAAATTACACCATGAAAATAAATATGGAACTCGTAAGGATTTACATTTGGTGTCACTATGTATTGAATTCCAAGACTGTTAACTTACTAAGTGCAATATACACTATTTAAAAAAAAAAAAAAAAAGCTACTCGTATTAATCTGAACAGCAGAGATCCAAATCAAGGAGACACTATGTAGCGAAATTCTATTCAAGTGCCAATTATGAAATAAGTGTAAACTGCTCTACACTGCCCCTCTTCAAATAATATACAATGAACTGCTTCATAATCAGCACAAAGTAAGGACATTGGCTGGCGATGTTAGCAATTAATCAATTATTGATTAATTGTAGCTTAAGAATTGAATTGATTAAATTTAATTAGTCGCAATTAATTGAATTTTTTTTTACACAGGTAGTTAATATCCCCATCATAACAGTGTAGTGGGAGGAAAGAGCAATTTACCTGCAGGTACTGTGATGGTCATAATATACCTCAAAGTTACTTTTAAAGAACTTAAAAATAAATAAATAAATAAATAAATAAAAAGTTAAAATGTGACCCATTAGATCAACTAACGATTAATGAATTAATCGATAATTTGCATCCCTAACATTGTAGCTTTGACAAGGATTTTAAATATTTTCACATTTGAAACAAAAGAAACATGCAGTATGTGTAAGTATTAAAACCCTCAATAAAACAATGTGCAACTAATCAGGGCAAATGATGTACATTCTGACAGCTCGTTTCATTAGTAAAGGGTTAAGTCCCTATCGGGGTTACGGCCCTTAAAAACCAAACAAACAAACCGATGTTGCTCAATCTCTAGAATATACATCAGGTTTCACTATGAAATCCACCCACTTCCCTGCACTTGAGGCCACTGGTCTGTTTGTCTCCACTGACATCGCCTGAGTTCTGCCACAGGATGGACCCTGAAGTGTTTCAGCCCCTGCCTGAGCTGTCTGTCAGCAGGGTGGGCGGAGCCACCCACCGCTTAACTGTCATGCTCTCCTTCTCCTTCTCAATGCGACTGTGTTTCGGAGCTGGATAGGCAGCGGCTGCACTCACTAGATTGAAAAACTAGCTGCGCGGTAATACTTGAAGCAAACATTTCTCCTCCCAAAGATGCTCTTCAATGACCTCTCCAACTGTCAATACCAGGTAACGGGTCCAATAAAATGTCTCCATGGTTCGACGGGTCAACTTCTACTTCTCACCGCTTCCAGGTTCCTCTTCCTGGATGAGACCATGTGCTCGTTGAGGGCCTCCCTCTCCTCCTGGGGAACCTGCAGTCGACTCCACAGCTGCTGGATCTTCTCGCGGTGACACTCACACGTGGCTTCGATCTGTGACTTGCGTTCCTCCAGCTGAAGGCCAGACGGGGAACCAGATTTAAGCATCTCGCAGTGGAAACACCATCCACCATCCTTTCAAAGACTGGGGACGTTGTTCTTCTGACCTGACAGATGAGCAGTTTCAACGATGTAATGTTTTCTCTGGAGAGACAGAACGCGTCCTCATCCTCACAAACCACGTCCTTCTCGAAGCTCGTCTCAGGGACCTCGTCCAGTTCCTCCATGTACAGGACGATCTGCCTCTTGAGACCCGTGAACTCTGCGTGCCTCTTCACCTGCGAAGGAAAACCAAAGCGTCGGTCGGCCAAGGAAGACAAAATCCAGACATGATGTGAGTTGGGATGCAAACCGACGATTAATTCATTCATCGTTAGTTGATTGACATTATCAATCGATTAACGATTAATTGATAAGCGGCGATTTTTCCTGAGAGCCTAAATTTCACAATGAAAAATGTGTAAGGAATTACACATTTTACACATGTAAGGTTTTACACTAGAGAACAGTGAAAACACCCTTAACATTTATCCTCTGACTTTAAGTCAGACTTCTAATGGGCCACATTTCAACTTTTTTTTAAAAAAAAAAAAAGTTGTTTTAAAAAAACAACAACAAACAAACACTTGTTCTAGGTATATTATGGCCATCACAGTATCTACAGGTGAATTGCTCTTTCTTTCTATTACACTGTTATAATGATATCAACTAGCGGTGTAAAAAAAAAAAAGTTAAATTAATTGCGACTCATTTAATTGAATCTATCAAATTCTTAATCGATTAACTGTTAACATCCCTAGATGTGACCATTGGAAGACGGCGGCAGCAAGCCTCCCACCTTCTCAGCGTTCTGGTTGCTGACGTGCTGTTTGAAGTTGTCCAGTTCCTCCAGCGAAGGGACAGAGTCTGGCGAGATGCCGTACGGCATGGAGCACAGGATGTCACACAGATCTTGGTCCTGCTCGAGCAGAAGCTTGAGCTGCTGCATCCGGTGAGTCTTCTCCTTCTGCAGGGCCTCCACCTGAGTGCGGATGTTCTTCTCCTGCTGGAGCATGCTGATGCCACTCTCCTCCTGAGGAGAGACGCCACTTGTTACCGTCGTCGAGCTCAGAGGTCTCACTCAGCGTGACGAGCAATCTGTCAATGTTTTCAGCCGTAGCGGTCGGCTGACTGGCTGAGCTTCTCTCGCCTCAAAAACCGGAACCTGGAGCTCAAGGCAGAGGGTCTCCATGTCTGTTCTGCATGTCTGAATGCTGTTAACCAGCCTGCTCCTCAGCGACTCCTCCTCTTTGATCATCATATCCAGAAGGCCCTGGAGGACAAACACATTGAAAAAAGGATCAGGAGACCATTTGTCCCCTTAGCAATAAGACTGCCTAATTGCTCCTAAATTCAGTCACAAGTATCATATCACCTCTGCCACACCTGGCCAAGACGCTGCCGTGGGCAATTTGAATTAGAATCTTAAAATTCTCAAGTGCCATTTTGCAGTTCTTTTTAACCATATTTATCTGTGCTATGGCAGCCTGAGTGGAAGTGCGGTTGTTGCTGTTGTTGTTTTTTAATGTGTTTGTAACAAGCTGAAAGAGAGGTGAAGAGGACTTTGTTGACGCTCCCTAAAAACGCCCAAGCCGTGGTGCAGTCACTCCCCTAACCTGCCGGACACCACCCGAGGAAGCGGTACTCCTCAAGCCACCACCCGCCCCCCTCACCCGAAACCGGGGACGAGGTGTTGCGGATCGGCCGCTCAGTGTGCAGTGAGTGCACCCCCACCTTGATGTGGCTTTTAACAACATTGGTCCGCTGCAGCCTCTGGTCCTCGGGGATACCGATCTCCTCCCAGATGTCCTTCAGGTGGCACAGCGCTTTGTTCAGGCACGACACCGCCTCTGCCGCGAGCACCTCACTACGGAAACCCGAGAAGTGAACTTAGAAAACCGGCCCGGGTAGAAAGAGGGCGCTGCTGCTTGTGTGCTAACACTTGCTAACATTGAGACGCCCGCTACCGGGCTTGCTGTAGCAAATACAACTTCGATTTTATTTGTATGTCACCGTATGAAAACAAAAATAAAAACAAAAAACAACGGCCCTCACCTCTTTCTCATCGTTGTGTTCCGGAGTCGGTGGGAAGTTCAAAATGACCTCAAAGGCTGTCAATGCGAGCCGAGCGCCGCTCGCCTCTCTCGGTGGGTGCTCTACGTCTCCGTCCGTCCGTTTGCTGCTCCAGTTCAAAATACGCGTCCTGTGGCCTCGCTGCCTCTGATTGGTCGACTCTGTGGGTGGCGCCAATCGTGTACACCAGCGTCGACCGCCTTCAACGAGAGTGATTAACTGCGTTGAGGGCCGCCCCTCTCCCAGTAAGTTTTGAACTAAATCAAGCGCACTGCTTTAACGTCCGCAGGAGGGACGTCAGTTTTATTTTTAGAGCGTCAGCTCCAAACACTGCCGCTGTTGTCGAATTTGAATTGAGTCAGAAAAAAAATACACATTAAAAAAAACCGGGGGGAAAAAATTATCACAGAGCGATGAAAAAAACAATACATACTTTGTTCGTCTTAAAAAAAAAATGATTTATTCACATTGTAATCATTAGATTTGTTGGCTGAAGATCGTTAAAGAGACGATTTGGTCCAGTTTCAGCGAGCATCATACTCGGTTGTCCAGTAAAGCCTCGAGGAGTCTGGAACTGTTTGTAATCGCAGTTGTCACCACAATGAATTTGTAACCTGAAAAAACAGAAAACATAAGTGTGAGCACACAACCAGCAAATATTTTTGGAAAGGCAAGGCACAATTCCAGAAAATTATAGAAAGCGCTTGTTTTGGGTTGATTGGACAGATTTTTGTATTTGTACAAACGGTCACTCAAGAAAACAGGTGACAACTGGACTCCTAAAAAAGTTGCAACATTCCACCAGTCCCTCGCTGCTCAGAGAAGGAAAACGTGAGCAGCGGCTGCTTTACCTTTCTCTCTGCCAAAGAAACGCAGGGCAGAGATCTCAGAGAAGGTGCAGCCACCGAGGAACATGACCAGGATGGTGCGCTGTGCGTCGTTCTTCGCATTCAGATCGGTGCCACTGCTGCCTGGTGAGCAGGGAAAAATTCCCCCAGTTAATGAAAACAACGGATCGATCCTACAGCACCATCTCCTGTCCAGTTATGAACCTACAGAGGTGGCAAAAGTATTCACATTCCGTACAGAGGTAAAAGTATGCAACCTTGTGTAAAAAACTAATCTGGTAAAAGCAAAAGCACTGATTCAACTCCTTTACTTGAGTAAAAGTAAGTAAGTACAGGTTCTGTCTGGTTTGGAACAACTGGAAGATTTTTTTGTCTTTTCCTCCAATTCCAGGTGCCAGCGGGCGATATGGTTCCTCATGTTCGTCGTGTTCCCACAATATTTGTTTGTAGCGTGACACAACTTACAAACAGTGTGACTTTTGCTGAGTTTCGTTTTCCCGTCAACCTCGTAAAACCCAAAATGCTACCACACGCTGACTTTAAATCCCGAAGGAACCGGTCGAATTTGTTTTTCGGTCATCTTTAATGCCGTGTGTGTCGGTGTCTCGTCTCATGAGTTGGTTCGGATCTGCGTGCTCGTGTGTCTAGTGTGTGCCACCCTAAACCGTCCTGTACGACGCTGCAGTGCAGTCGCGCATGAGTTCTGGCCTCATTAAAAAAAATCTGATTTTTTTAAATTTGTGAATCGATTCATAATTGGCAATGTCACAATCGCGAGTAATCTAGAAATCTAATTTTTTTTCCCGCAAACATACTGATGACGTCTCCAGGTTGCATCACTAGCTTATGTATGTTACAAAGAAGAAACGGCGACAAAAGTATTTGTACGTGGTCACTTCCCGCCACCGTGAACCTAGAACTGGACTCAGTGCTGACACTGTATACATTCCAAATGCAAATTCTCCCACACGTTGTCTCACCTGCAGCCGCAAACTCGTGGCCATTGAGCAGCCTGGTGACCTCCTCGAGTCCCGCCCAGCCGTCGCGCTCCAGCACCTGCAGGGGGAGCAGCAGAGTCAGCCCCGTCACACACAGCCCAGTGGAATCCAGCTGCTTTTCCCACCTGCTCGATGAGTTTGCAGCTCAGCGGGATGTAGGCGCCGCTGAAGATGTAGGCCATGTCCCGGGGCACGCGGAGGTCGTACTCTTCATCTGACTTTGGCACCTTCACATGAGGAGACAAGAGTGAGTTTCTTCATGCGGCGCTTCCGGCTGCGTGTGACATAAAACAAGACACCCTGGAAGGCACCGACCAGGTTGAGCTTCCTGCTGATGGCTCTGAAATGGCTCTTCTTTGCCAAGGAGGAGAAGGCGTCGCTCAGCTTTCCTGGGTTGGGGTGCGAACATCACAAGAGACGGATGACGTGGCCTTAGAAGCTCGGGCGACATCGTTTTTGCGTGGGCCTGTGACAGACGCAGAGCGGCGCCTCGTCACTCACCTGCAGCCTTGTCGTTGACCAGTTTGCCCACTTTGCTCTCCACGGCGGTGAGCGTTTCCCCCGGCTGCTGCTCCACCAGTAAACCCAGCTGCCGCAGGTTGGCAAATGTGAGCAAATGCTCCACGCCGTAACTCTGAAGAGGACAGAGTGCATCGGATCAGCAGCCAAACTTACACTGGCAAAATACCGAGTGCTGTTGTGTGTTTTTTGTTCAACGATGCTGAATGTAAGAAAAATAATTCAATTACAGCATTGAACATAAACTATTTGGAAACTTTTTCTTCCTTCCAAAACTTAAGAGACAAATTCAGATTAACAAACAAATGGCATTAAAAAAACAAAACAACATTCATTAGTTTGGGGTCATAGTAGTACAAAGAGTTGTTTTACAAATGTTTTTTTTTTTTTAAAGAAATATCAAAGCATTCAACTTCTGTAATGATGGCCACACATTGCACACTTTAGATTCATTCCCTAAAATCATCATCATTTAATTAGACATGTAAAGCAACAACTGTCAAAGCCATCCCACAAACAGTGGGGCAAAAAAGTATTTGTCAGCCACCGATTCTGCAAGTTGTCCTACTTGAAGATGAGAGGTTTGTAATGTTCATCATAGGTACACTTCAGGAAATCACATTGTATGATTTTCAAAGAATTTATTTGTATAATGGTGCAGAAAGTAAGTATTTAGCACGTACAAAAAAAAGCAAGAAATCTGGCCCTCCCAGACCTGCTACTTCTTCATTAAGAAGCTCTTCTATCCTCCACTCGTTAGCTGTATTAACGGCACCTGTTTGAATTCATTATCTCCATAAAAGACACCTGCCCACACCCTTAAGCAGCTTTGTGAGGAGAGATCAACTGTTGTAACTCTTTGGTATAAACACCACTTGCTCTGTTTGGAGAGGGAAGAATGCTGAGATGCATCCCAAGAACACGATACCCACTGTTAAGCATGAAGGTGGAGAGATTATGCTTTGGGGCTGCTTTTCTGCAAAGGGGACAGGACGGCTGATCCGTATTAAGGAGAGGATGAATGCAAATGCTTGATCTCTGTCATTGCCAACCAGGGTTACATTACAAAGTATCGAGGTGAACTTTTGTTATTGATCAAATACTTATTTTCTGCACCATTATACAAATAAATTATTTTAAAATCATACGTGATTTCCTGGATTTTTATTTTTTTATTTTTACTTTTTTTTTTTTAACATTCTGTCTCTCACAGTTGAAGTGCACCTACAGTATAATGAACATTAGACCGCATGAACAACTAGACCTCATCTTTTTAAAGCAACTCTAGGTAACTTTCGGTGGAACTGGTGAAGTGAGGAAGTAAACACGCTGCGGCGCTAGTTCGTTGATGTGGGAAAAATACAAACAGTCGCCTAGCTGGAGCGCTTGTGTGTGTTCCGGAAAAACACCAATATGAAATGCAAAACAGACATCGACAATAACGTCGTAGCAAACGTTCAACACTTTTATTACTTCGTCTTTCATCGAGGTTAATTATTGGGTTCCATTTGGCCATTTTACAATCTTATGTATTTGTAATAGTAGTATGTAAAACCACCTCTAAATAAACGTGTGATGTTGCCGTTAAGTGGTTCGTCCGATATGTAATGACGTCATAGGAAGGTGTGAAAGTTACCCAGTGCAGTTACGGCCGACACAACCCCCCTCGCTGCCGAGGCGGCACCATTGATCCTATTAATCGTTTATCTACCGCTTTACTGAGTTTGGAATCATAATTTTATGGTCGAAAAGTTACCTAGAGTTGCTTTAAGTGGGACATCTTGCAGAATTGGTGGCTTCCCAAATACTTTTTAGCCCCATTGTATGTGTTCAGCACGTCCTTACTAATTTTTGTGCACTGGTAATTTTTTTTGACAGTATTCCAGTGGATTATTTCGTGAAGATGGTTATAATGGGGTTCAACGCTGAAATGAGTCAGTGACCCCAAATTTCTCGACGAATGCATATGTTCGGTCTCACCTGAAGGTACTGGGCCTTCAGTGATCTGTAATCCTTAGGCAGGAGTCCTGGGAGGAAAAAACAAAAAAACAACTCTACCACAGTCACTTAAAAACAACATTCAAGATAACAGAAAATGTTGCATGCACGTGAACCTCTGCATCCTCCTGCCCATTGGTGCAGCTGCCCTATGACTGTTATAAATAGCAAAAAGCAAACGCCTTTACTGCAAGCAAATGCTAATTAGTACTAACGTTAGCTAAAACGATGCTAGGATATCACCATCAATCCGGTGGGATGCTAACTGTTACTCAAACATGTCTCCGACGGGACAATTATCAGTAACTTAGCTTTATTTTATTTAAGTTTGGATGAATAAAATAAAACAAAAAGTTGCATGACATTACATGGAAGTGGAGCACTGGCACCAAAAGCTACGTTTAGATTTACATGCTGTGCTCAGCTGCCCTCTCTAGTGGCGAGAAAAGGTATTGCCACTTTATATAAAAACGTCCAAAATAAAGAGACGGCTTGCCGTTTTCAGTGAGAGACAGGAGACAAAGTATCCTCAGACTTTCTATCATGGAGACCTTGAAGAGAATAAAGAGGAAATATTTTACTCTTCCAGCACATTTTCCCTTTTTTTTTTTTTTTTAAACACTGTGCATTTAATCAAACACACCTGTCTGTTGATGTGCTCCTCTATGAAGGAAATACATTCACGGATTTCAAACCCTTCAAGTAAAGCTGGAGCAGAGAGCGAGAGAGACAGAGGGAAAGAGAGAGAGAGAGAGACTGGAATTTAAGCAGCACTGTGAGTCTTATGTGTGTGCAGACAGTGTGGACGATACTCACAGTGCTCAGTCTTCAACAGCTCCTGGAAGTCCTGCTTGGTCTTCTTCTTCATTATCGACTCGCAGGCGCCGATATCTGCGAAAGGAGGCCCTTCTCAGCGACGGAAAGCCGCCCGGATGTTGAAATTCAAAGACGCGCCGCGAGTTCAGCGGATACTCACGCAGGCTCAGCAGCCTGTGCTCCTGCTTCAACCCTTTCAGCTCCTCTGACACGAACGTCTTCATCTGCTTGATGTCCATCCCCCGACGCTTCTGCATCATCAAAGGAAGAACGGGGCGGATTTAGCATCTTTGACAAACAGGGCTTGTCGCTGCGATGAGCCATACCCACATCATACGCTGTCTGAAGATTGCGGGCTTTCTGACTGAGGAAGCTGAAGACGTTGGAGAAATGCTCGTTCCTAATTTCATTGAAGACCTGCAAGGGTTCAGATGTTTAGCGAAGGAACATCTCCCACGGACAGAAGAGGAGCAGCTGAAGTGGAACCGGCTCACCTTATCCTGGGAGTTCAGCATGACTTTCAAACTTTTGTCTGAGGAGGTGATGTCAGGTCCAAACTCCACACAACCTGTGGAGGAAGAATATTTATGTTGAGGAAGGGTGTTCAAAATTGTAATTTTAAATCCTAAATCAAATTATTACTATTCAAAATTACTGATCGAAGTGACGAAATACAAGTGCTTCATTACTGTACTTAAGCAGATTTTTCAGGTGTCTGTATTTTACTTCAGTTTTACTTTTTGTGAAAACCTTCTGAAAACACAAACATCTGTAGCATCTGCTCCTTTGGCTGGAAAGTTATGCTGGTAACTTTTGTGTTTAAAAGATACAAATTATGTTTCAAATAATTAACTTACTAATTATTATGGTTGCTGTTGCTTGAAGTGCAGATATTTGAACTTGTGTAGTTTAACAATCAATTTATATATTTTAGAGGGAGACTATTTTAGAGGGAGACGATTTTAGAGTACGTCAGCTTTTGGGGGTCACTGTTCAGTACGTTTTCAGTACAGAGAAAATTAAAAAATGTAGACAATAACATTGGTGATTGCCATTAAAAGTAGGAAAATCCAATAATGACCCACTGGTCAGAACTATGACTGATTACAGCTTGATTGTACTGCAGAGGAAAAATAAAACAAACTACAGTGTTGAGAGTAGCAAAGCTGTTAAAAATGATCCATGCTCAGGCAAGACCTCTAACCTCTAGTCAGTACAGTCCAGATTATTCTGTCACAACTTTTTCATTTGATGGCAAAAAATAAATAAAATAATTTTTACCGTTTACTTAAATACATTTTAGAACCAGTACTCTCTTACTTTAAGTAAAACAAACTTAATAATTAAACAATTTTGAAGTATCCATACATTTACTTTAGAACAGAATGCAAATACTTTTGCCAACTCTGACTATATCCCATCTAAGAGAAAACTTATTGAAAGAGCAACAGAAGCAGTGACTCATAACGTCCACTAGAGGGCAGCCAGTAGCACTCGGATTTGCCACGATTGATACCCACCACATTTGATTCTGAATATGTCATCTACGAGTCCTTCATAGACGACTTGCGAGCAAAGAGGCGACACAAAGTCGACGTCTGTGAAGAAAGTGACACGTGTCAGCGGGGAGGACGTGTCAGTGCTCCGCCCGCACGTCACTGGCCCCTCCCACCTCTGTCGATGAGGAAAACCTTTCCGATCTCAGCCTGCCGAGTCCTCTGTTCGCCCTCTTCCGCCTGGTCCCGCCACAACTCGTAGGCCATCTGAACAGAGATTACCGGCGGTTAGAGCGGAGGCGGAGAAGCACCCTGGCTGGACAACGAGCCCACAGAAGCTGCCGCGACCTTGGAACAGCGTCCGATCCCGTAGACCTTGGAGAAAGGCCCGTAGAGGGAGTGGAGGAGGTTCAGAGCGCTGCTGGCTGTCCTCACCCACCGCTGATCCCCGGCCTGGTGAGACAGACACAAGCTGAAGCACCAGGTGCCCCCTGCGCTCACGTCACGACTCAAATATATTCCTTAACACTCAAATTTATTCCACAAAAATAATAATGCTAGCACACTTTCTAATTTTGTGTTGTCAAAAAAAAAGGTTAAAAGTAAAAACGGTAAGATATGACTTTTCCGTAATATCGATATATCGCTACTAAATTGACTCGCCGGCAGGAGTGGAGGGAGATTGCATCGCAAAGAGACTTCCGGGGGACTTCAGCATAATCTAAACACCCCCCCGACACAACTTCCGTGTTTGCTAGTTTCAAAAATCGCATCGAAAATCGATATTTTTCAAAATATTGTATTGAAATCCGAAATCCAGTATCGAGACAACAATCATTTCAATAAATACATTATTAAAATGAGTGTCCTGGAAAATAAATACACAAAATGTTCTCTATAAATATATACCGGCACACTTTAAAATCCCCCTTTTCTAGAAAAAAGTCAAATAAAACTTTGCACGTAGCCACGACCCAATTAAAACAGCTCCGCGAACCACAAACTACAACATTGAGCCATGCCTCGCATTCCGAGTGAGAAACGCTACCAGGAAGTTGTCCCGGAAGAATTCAGGCAGCTCCAGACTGATGATGTCATCATCAAGAGGAAGAAGGTAGAACGCCCATTCGTCGGTGGTCACATCTGGAAAGGGAGCCAGGGAGACACGTTGGTCACGGGCACCGCGGTGCTAATGGACGCGCTAAGCTGCCGGACACTGCTCACCTCCGAACATGCCCTGCTCCTCCAGCACCACGTCGCACGCGTAGAACTGGACGACACCGGGAAGAAAGGGGGCGGAGTCAGCGGGGAAACGTCAACAGCGTCACGCGCATCACACAAGGCCAACACCCACCTTCTGAGGCGTGAAGATGATCTTGTACCGGCGGGGCTTTCCCGCTGCCTTGTCGGCGTTGGCCACGTCTGGAACGAAACAAAAGACGGTTTTATGATTTTTAGATTAGATACAACATCATTTTAAATACAGAAAAATCCCAAACACTCAAGCATTTTAAATGGGTGTGAAGACAAAACAATGCAAAACAGGATTTGACTAAACAAAGTCAACCTTGAGCTTCTTAAATACTGATTAACTGACTTTGCATTACGAAATGTTATGGTAAATTAAAATCATTTTACCTCTAATAATATTTTTGCATCTTCATTAAGCAGCTGATTTGTGGTGAATTTAAAAAAAAGATATATAATATAAAAAAATCTGAAAGTGGGTGATAACATTCGCCATCTTTTGTCAAGACCAAAGCCACTTTATCATGACGACTGGGTGTCATCCAGTCTGTCCACAAGTCAATGAATAATAAAAATTATTATAAAACCATCATTCACAGGCCTAAAAAACTCAATGCTCAAAAGGCTGCAAATGCCCAAGTTAAACAGGCTGAAAGTTTCTTTGAACTTCAATTTTTACTGTGAGCAGAAAATAACATCTCAAATCTTTCTCAAAGATCCTTTATTCATCCTGTTTTCCAGATTAACAGACAAATTGATTACTCACCACAGATCCATTTCACAGTTCGTATTCTGGGTCGGATCAGGAAGCAGAGTCTTGGGAGAAAAAGACAAGTTAGGTAGGTGTGTGTGTGTGTGTGTGTGTGTGTGTGTGTGTGTGTGTGTTCGGAGCCTGCAGGGACTCACTGCTCTGAGGTGCTGCTGATAGGTTTGTATTCCACTTTGTAGAGTTTGTCCACTTCATGTTGCTGGAAGGGGAAAGAGGGGTGGGGGGGCACAGTGGAAGATGTTAGAACTGCACATCTTCTCACAGCAGCCACAGGAAGAGGAGCTGCAGGAGCTTCACCTTCAGCGTTGACAGACTGGCAATGCGATCCAGTGGGCTCATCAGGTCCGCCTCGATGAAAAGGTCCTTCTTCCCCGGCAGCTGCGTGACGAAAGGTAAACAGATGGAAGATGGTCCAGTTGCACACGGCAAGCGTCTACACATCACTAGTTCAATCAGGAAAATAAACAATCTGAGGTCCTTGACAAAAACTGTCAGTTAGAATAAGCTGAAAAATAAAATCTTATGTATTTCATCAGAAGACCCATCCTTAGCACCTATCCCAAATAAAACCAAACTAACTAATGAATTAATAATGAAAACCTTCAACTCATGTCGTGCTTCTTTGAAGATTGACAAATCCAATTTTCAAATATAATTAACAAAAAAATTTGACAGTGTTTTAAGTAAATAGCTCAGATCCTCTGACTCCAAACCATGTATTAACATATGACAATCCCGTGCAGTAAGGACATGTAAGCGATTGGATTTAATTTGTTTGAAAAATAAAACACACAAAGACACAAACGCACTCTAAGAGTAAGACACCAATTCCCTAACAGAGCTCAAGATCCAAGTCAAATCTGACAGAGTAGTTTCTTTTTTCCTGAGGTTACAGCCCACAGTCATTTACGGTGTGTGGGGAAAACATTTTGTCGTTTCCTTATACGATATCCCGAGGAAGGCACGAGGCACGTACCTGTTCAAGCAGGTAGATGAGCTGATCTCTGGCCAGCCGCTTCAGTAGAGAGAAGTCCGGCAGCTCCGGGGAGTCTCTCCTGGCACTGTGAGCCATGCTGGACCGCAACCAACACAGGAAAGCTGTCGTCATCACCACCACCATCACCATCACCACCACCATCATCATCATCATCATCATTATTATTATTATTATTATTATTATTATTATTATTATTATTATTATTATTATTATTATTATTATTATTATTATGATCATCATCATTTTGACTCACTGTACTTACATGAAAACCAGTCGACAATGTGCAGTGACGAGGCAACGTCCAGAACCTGTGCAGTGGACGAACCACTAGCTTGCTGGCTAAAAACATACAGTTAGCTACTGTTCATGTCGCTGCGACGTTAACAAAGGGTTCAAATCAACGTCCGAGTGTTGACATTAGTTCTGAAATACCGCCCAGAAAACTGGGTCACTGAGCAGCGAAGCGCTGTCAGGAAAAGTTGACAAATTGGGTCGTTTGACTTGAAATTGCACTGTCGTATCTGGTGCTGCGTTTCTATTCCACTCGGAAGTCCCGAGTTCCGGAAAGCTTCTCTTGGTCCGAATTCCAGAATAAAAGTACGTGCATGACGAGCCGCTCCGGAAACAGACCGCAGCCGCTGCTTTTGCTCGCGTTTTTGTTGTATTTAGGAGGAACTTTAATGTGAGTATTCAACGTCGTTTAAAATCCCGTGTTGACAGTAGTATACTAATGGGGAAGCAAATCTCATTAGCCGTATAAGTGAGACATAGAGAAGTAATGACTTATTAAAATGAAGTAATATTCGTAACTTTTCATCATGGAGACCGTTAGCCATAATTGTGAGATCGATCCAGGCTCTGGACCCTAAATCCGTCCCGAGCTCAACAGCTATTGAGTTACTTTTTTTTTTTTTTTTTCATGCACTGGTTTTTGAATTTCCGAGGTATCAGGAATGCATTTTGGGGGAGGGACACGGAATCACTGAGCTCACGGTTGTTTCTTACGGACACTTTAACTACCTGGACTACCTGGAGTCATAGGGGAGCGTCAAGTCCGAATATCCAGGACACGGATTTTCCTCAGTCAATGTTAACACCGCTCATTCCAACACCATGAATTCAGACGCTGTTATCTTGTTAGAGACCGTTAATTTCGCCGCCGAGAAACATCGTAACCAACGTCGTAAAGACACAGAGCAGACGCCGTATATCAATCACCCCATTGGTAGGAAGTGTGTCGGCGTTGTACTTAATACGTGATAAATTCAGGCGATGCTCGTCAAGCTCCTAGTATTTTCAGTTCCATTTCGAGACTTGTCTCAGGTCATGTGAAGTTTTGTTGATGTTAACTCTCAACACCATCTGGTGCACTTCGGACTAATTACCCCCCCTAGACTGAATTTATGTTCTTAAAAAGTATGAAAAGTAAGACACTTTTCTTTTCCTTGTGTAGTCATTTTGAAGTGTGTGTGTGTTTTGTTTTTGTTTTTTTACTTTTAAGGAGTTGCAAGAATCCTCAGTCATGAAGGAGACATCGTAGACGTCCAGGTTTTGCAAGTAATTGCTCATCATGGTGATGTCAAGATCGACAGTTTTGGACATGTGACCATCTTTCTTCTCTCTTCCCGCCCCTCTCTTTCCATCCCCCTTCTATCCCTCTACCTGCCTCTTAGGCTGCTCTGCTTCACGACACGATAGAGGACACAGACACCTCGCCTGCAGAACTGGAGGCCAAGTTCGGGCCTGTGGTGGCTCGTATCGTTCAGGAGGTGACCGATGACAAAAGTCTGCCTAAACAGGAGAGGAAGCGTCAGCAGGTGGCACATGCGCCTCATTGCAGCCATCAAGCCAAACTGGTCAAACTGGCAGATAAATTGTACAACCTGAGGGACCTGAACCGCTGCACACCTATCGGTCAGCACCCCCGCCCTCCTGACATACACACACATACACACACGAATCCCCAGAAATGTGAAAAATGCACAGTTCCTGTGTGATGTCTCTTTGGACATGATACCTTCAGGTTGGAAACTAAAGACCTAAAATGTGTACAATATGGGGACTGCAATGCCTCTTACATGTGAAATTAGAAAAATTAACTTATAAGTTGGACCTGTAGCTTTATCATATTTTAAGCTACTCGGCCTGTTGAAACTTAGGGAGCACACACTGTATTTCACAGATTGATGAGTTAGTGATCTCTGTGTGTCTGCAGGCTGGACGGCTGAGCGTGTTCAGGAGTACTTTTTCTGGGCACACGAGGTGGTGAAAGGTCTAAGAGGGACGAACTCGGCTCTGGAGGAGAAGCTTGACGAGCTGTTCAGACAAAGAGGCATCCAACTTTGACCACAGGACCCCACATCACAAGACCGTTCAAAAAACAAATAAATACAATTTCTTCATCTTATTAAATATGTTTTTTTTGTCTGTTTTTGTGTGCCTGCCTGTGTGTGTTTTCTCCAAGGGCTTTGTTAACGTTATGTTGTGTCGGGGTTTACATCGAAAGACGCCCTCTGATTTCGGGCATACTGTCATATCTATCGCACTGGCCATGGCCACGAGGGGCGGTGTTTCCTTTCAGTCGCAGGGGATAGTTTATATAATCCAAATCCACCACCAAGTGTATTATTGTCTCTTGTAAACATTTTTAATAATAGGAGAAGGAAAAGTTCGCAAAACTTCGTGAAATTTTGCGAAAAAAATGTCACAAACGTAAACTACATTATTGTTTCCCAACGTGGGCGGAAGTATCTTTCGGAAGAAATCCACTTCCTGTCCGCTCACTGCAGTTGACGAAGCCAAACTTCCGTTTGTGGGAAGGATCGTCGACCTGACTTTATTAGTGTAAAATTCACTTTTCTACGGAGTTTACCGTTTTCAGCCATGGACCGGGGAGCCATGTCTAGTCGAGAAGCCCTCAACATGAAGCTCCCGGCGATCCAGTCCACGGCCGGAGCCGTACCGGTTCGCAACGAGAAAGGTTAGCCACACAGCGCGCGAGAGGCTAGCAGCGTGCTACGTTAGCTAGCAGGCACATCGTCCACTAAAATCCAAAACATGTCTATGAAAATACGATATCACTTTACTGTGCTGTTATTAAAGCAGGTATCTATTGAGTACAAACGACGTCGATCCTTCATCTTTCCCTTGTGTGTTTATACAGAGTTGTGTCGAAAAGTGTGTGGGTTTCTTTTTTGGTTAAGACAGTTCATTCATTTTGGTATCAGAGGTGGCAAAATACTCACATTCTGTCCTAGTACGGACACTTGTGTAAAAAGTACTGAAAGAGTACTGGTTTGAATTTCTTTTTCTTGTTCAACTGCAGCACAACCAAACTGTAATCAATCATTTTTATGACCGGTGAGTCATGATTGGATGTCGACACTTTTAATAACAATAACCAACGTTATTTTCTACATCTTGGTTTTTCTCTGTTCTAAAAACTTAGTCAACAATGAGTGACACCAAAGACGAAGTCAGGAAAAAAAGAATTACTCAAGTAAAGTACAGATGCTTGAAAAATCTAAGTACAGAAACAAAGTCTGCTTAATATAAATAATAAACAAATAAAGGACTAATACGTCTCTTGAATTCACCAAACTTAGGATCATAGATTTCCTCGAAACAAAGACACATTTTTTCTTTTTTTGGGGGTTTTTGCAAATGCCATTTGTTTTAAAAGACCTTAAGTAACAAGCTGATAATTTTACTCACAGGTTGAGCAAATCAGAAGGACATATCTATTTCAATGAAATGTAAAAGGCTCCTGAGTAGTTTAAATATTATTTCATAAGAGTGCATTAATGGCTTGCAGGGTCTCCCACACAAATTGCAACTCATGACTGATTGTTTTCACTGGTCAGAGATTGCATTTGATATTATACACAGAGTGGGTCATGATGAGGACAAGTGGGGTCAAAGATTTGGAAAGCTAATGAATGCCTTTGCATCTCCCAGGTGAGCTCTCCATGGAGAAGGTGAAGGTGAAGCGATATGTGTCCGGTAAACGGCCCGACTACGCCCCCATGGAGTCGTCTGATGAGGAGGAGGAAGACTTCCAGTTTGTGAAGAAGGGGAAGGAGATGGAGGCAGAGGTGGAGCTGGAGGAGGAGGAGGTCTCGGACCCACGTCTCAAACGTCTCCTCAACCGTGTCTCTGAGGATGTGGAGGAGAGGTACAGCAACACTCACGAGATTTCATTGTCCGTGTTTTGATGCTCGGAAGCTTATTTGTCATCTTGTTTGTCAGGCTGGCCCGACACAGACAGATTGCAGAGCCTGAAGTCATGGCTGAGAGCAGCGAGGACTCGGATGAAGGCACCTGGCACCCCGAGCGAGAGGAGAGCAGTGAAGATGAGGAGGAGGAAGAAGAAGAGGAAGAAGAAGTCGATGACGAGGTTTGGCATCGCTCCTCTCCGGCGTGTTCTTGAACGCGGGGGATTTCTCACAATGTTCACGTTCGGAAAAGGTCTGACAGTCACAGAATTGACTCCGTGCAGGAAATCGAGAGAAGACGAACCATGATGAGACAGCGAGCCTTGGAGCGGAAGAACGAGGACATGGAGGTCATGGAAGTGGAGGAGGAAGGGAAGTCGGGGGAGGAGTCCGAATCCGAGTCCGAATACGAAGAGTACACGGACAGCGAGGACGAGGCGGAGCCGCGTCTCAAACCGGTCTTCATCCGCAAGTACGACCTGAGCATTTTTCGCCCTCTGCTGAATTGACATTCGGCCGGGTAACACTTGTCCCGGCTGAATGTCAGCCCCCCCCACTCCCTTCGCTCACCTTCTCACCAGGGATGGGTGATATGTTATCTTATTTTTTTTTAATTTATTTTCTTTTGGGTCGGCGGACTGGGATATTGAGGCAGGAAACCTAGATGACAAAAATCAATCTTATCGTCGACCTTTTCAGGTTTGTGTTCAATAGCAACTCGAAGCAGACCTTCAACTCTGTCGTTTATCCACACGTCTTTTCACGAGCGAACTTTCTGTCTGTTCTCTGTGACGCTGATGTTGTTAGCGAGCTGCTGCTTCTGGTGCTCTTATTCTTCTTCCGCCTTCATGGAGTAAACTTGCGGTGCCACACCAGGTCGGGCATAGGTACTACATCGTTTTCAGTCATTTCCAGCGTATCCGTGTAAACCAGATCTTTTTTTTTTAAAATACGGTTTCGTGTAAATGCATTGTTTTTGTGGTTTTGTCTGGTTTCAAAAAAAATCCAAAAAGATGGAGTTGAATTGTTTTATATTTTTTATCGTCACTTTTATCGTTATAGCAATAAATGCCAGAAATGATTGTGATTAATGTTTTTAGTCCATATCGCCCATCCCTGCTTCTCACACACATACACTCACATCTGATGTAAACATACAAACCACATCTCGTGTGCACATTCGGTAGATGTCTTCACTGTCAGACGACCGTTTTCTTGCCTCCTGGGAGTCGTTTGTGTGAGGGCTGTCTGTCGTCCGTCCCGCAGAAAGGACAGGATCACCGTGGCCGAGCGAGAGGCAGAGGAGCAGCGGCAGCGCGAGCTGGAGGCCGAGGTCAAGAAGCAAGTGGAGGAGCGGCGCCGTTACACGCTGAAGATCGTGGAGGAGGAAGCCAAGAAGGAGTTTGAGGAGAACCGACGAACGCTGGCCGCCCTGGATGGCCTGGACACGGATGGAGAGAACGAGGAGGAGGAGTACGAAGCCTGGAAAGTGAGGGAGCTGAAGCGCATCAAGAGAGACCGAGAGGCCAGAGAGCTGTGAGTAGACGCGACGGCGCACCAAGCCTTTAGTCAAACATTGTGCCGCCGTGGGTGGCCCATGTGCTGACGGTGCTGTCGGTCCTCAGCATGGAGCGGGAGAAGGTCGAGATCGACAGATTCCACAACCTGACGGAGGAGGAGCGGCGGGCCGAGCTGCGCAACAGTGGCAAGGTCATCACCAACAAGGCATCCAAGGGCAAATACAAGTTCCTGCAGAAGTACTACCACCGAGGAGCCTTCTTCATGGTGAGTCCCCTCACACCAAACAGCAACAGGTGGGACAGTCGAGTGCCACTGAGCGAAGTTGCCACTGAGTTGTGTGTTGTGTTCCAGGACGAGGAGGAGAACGTGTACAAGAGAGACTTCAGCGCTCCCACTCTGGAGGACCACTTCAACAAAACCATCCTGCCCAAAGTCATGCAGGTCAGCTGTCGGTCATGTGACCATGTTGCTATACTATCTTTTATTGAGGGGCAATAAAGTGGCTCTGCATCTCTACCACTGCAGTTAACTCCATAAAAAAAGGTCCTAAATGGGGCCTTTAAAACTTTGTTTCAAGTGGTGGCACAACTCCTGAGAAGATATTTACACATCTGATTGGAACCGTTTATGGTTGTTCTGCCTCCTACAGGTCAAAAACTTTGGCCGTTCAGGACGCACCAAGTACACCCACCTGGTGGACCAGGACACCACGTCATTCGACTCCGCCTGGGCCCAGGACAGCGCTCAGAACAGCAAGTTCTTCAAGCAGAAGGCAGCAGGCGTGAGGGACGTGTTTGACCGGCCCACCGTCAAGAAGAGGAAGACTTAGAGACTCCCGAGTCAGCTCGACAGACTGATGGGCATCCCGCAGAAACGACCACTCTGTCCAGGATGTGTCACTGTGGGAGGAGCCAGACTGATTCTAACTCTATTGGTCAGACAGGAGGGTGCAGATCTTCACCCAGCGGGACAATAGCTGGAAAACCCGACTTCATCCTGCTGAGTTCGGACTTGGAGTTGCACCCAAGCTGCAGCAGCTGTGCAGAAAACATCCCAATTTCTGAGCAGCCTCTCTATAAAATATTTGTCCAGATAGGAGTGTGATATCAAAATGTCTTTGTCATTTAATTGAATAGATAAATGTCAATTGGCAGAAAACTTCACGTTTTTAACACAGATGCAAATAAGCATCCCCCCCCCTTCTGTTTCTTGAATTTTGCTTATTTGTGAAAGTCCTGTTGATGTAAGCTGATTTGTTTGTGAATAAAACATGTTTTTTTTTTTTTTTTAAAGAAACGCAGTAAAACAAGTGTCTCAGTTCAAACAGATGCAATTGAGGCGGTTCAACTTTTATTTTAAAATAAAAATGGGGGTTGGGGAGTAATTTGGGAATAGAAGACAAATATTACAATGATGAATGAAGCAGTCCAGTATGAGAACAATGTCCTCAGTCAGTTGGTCAGAGCCACCAGAGCCTCCACCACGTTTCCCAAGTGTTCCCTCAGACTGCGCTCCGCCACGGACCGCGAGATCTCCATCTCCGACATCTGCCCGGCCACAAAAACACACTGTCAAGGCCTTATTCTTGGTAAAAAAAAAAAAAAAAAAAAAATAGGCCTGGGGCAAAAGGTGAAACTTACAATAAGTTCAACGTCCTCCTTCTTGATGGTAACTTTGGCCAACTCCTTCTCTCTGCAGGAAGGAAACAATGCAACAGTCATGTTTAAACTTCATCCGCCAGTTTGCTTCACTTCAGGAGAAGGGAGTATCGGCTCTCACCTCTCCTGTTTGGCTTTCTGTTCTCGGGATCTTCTGTCTCCGATGACTGACATAGCCTGAAACCAGCAGAGACACTAGGCTTATCAGGCCGCTCAAGCACATCACAAAATGTACCCAATATGGATGTCTTGTACATTCAACCAATCAATTAAACAGGAACAAGTTAGTTATCTAAGTTAGATATCTGTATTTTAGTCCTTTGTTTACAGACTCCTGATAAAAACCTGTGTCGGCAACAACAAGGCAATCTCCAATTTGATATTAATAGTTTCATATGTATTTACACAATAATGAACGAGGCGCAGTATTAGTTCTATCAGTTTTAGCAGAAATTCAATGTGTTTAAATGCTGCTGACTAATATAACACACACTTCACGATCAGAAGACAATCGGATGACTCCTAATTCAGATTTATCAGTTACATAAACCCTATTTAACGGAAGTATTTAACAGTGAGCCCTGGCTGCATTCTGCGCTTCAGCTAGCTTGAACAGCTTTAGCTTGTTTGCTAGCTATCGACTGTGCCGGTACCCTGAAGAACACGTTTATTTTTTTACCTTAAAGCGACCGTCTCATCTGTCTAAAAATAAATAAATAATAAAATAAAAATACAACGCATGTCGCTAACACAGTTCACATGCTTGATCGTCAGGGAATATGAACTGACGGGGAAGATGCGATGGCCGCATGTTCCCCAGCTGACACCCTTCGCCTGGCTTAACTTCTCACCGTTTCCAGGTCGGAGCTGGAGATTTCCTTCTCCTCCGCGTAGTCCGTCACTCGCTCCAGGTCCGCGGCCCCGCTGTCATGTTTCCGAGGCTTTTCTGCTGGTTTCCCAGTGCAGTTTTCCTCGGCTTCCAGGTCCAAGTCGACGTCTCCCTCCGCCGCCATGTTTGTTCTTGGCCGGTCCGGAACAAAAAGAAGAGTTCCCACCTTACGTCGGAACAATAGCCGAAAAGTACCGGAAAGGAAGCCTCGTTTCCGGGAGAAGCGTTATTATCGAACCCACCGGAGTTCTAGGAAAACCCCGCCCCGCTGCTCCACAGCCCCCCGTGACGCCCCGTTACACTAACCTGGCCCCTGCTAAAGTTGCCCATGCTAATTAAATAAATATGCAAAGCTTGCAATTCCCTCGATTGAAGAGCGGTAAATTAATATATTTACGCTAATCTGGCCTCTGCCAAAGTTGACATACAAGCAAGTAGCCTGAATATTTGTTTACACTTAATTTAGCCCTGCTAGAGTTGATATTAGTCGACACACACACACACACACACACACACACACACACACACACACACACACACACACACACACACACACACACACACTTTAATTTCAATTCGATCCAAATTAGTTTTTGCCATGAGAAATTTGCATTGCCAAAGTAAGTGTTTAATTAAATAAAACAAAGTTGTAAAAAAAAAAGGGGGGGGGGGTGCATTTACAGTTTCATGGGTACAGCATTGTGTAAAAGCTTTTCTTTGGAACAAATGGCAGTAATTGTTTGCTGTCTTTTTGGGACAAACAACTTTTTTACCTCATTTATTTCAAAAGTCAAAATCTGTTAAAAGGTAGCAGCTCTGTTTACTGTATATGTTGAGTTGGTCACTCAATGGTTTGTAGTCTTTAGGGTGCTTGTATTTAATTTTCTGGCCTTCTTTTAGCACAACACATTGTTGTATTTTTTCCACAATATTACTTACACAGCACTCGTGCCTGTCCTTTATTTGATTTGTTTCTTCATAGGACTGTCTACCAGACCATGAGTACCATGTGTGTGATTATGAAACCCTTAGCAAGACCGTAGATCACGTAAACTTCAGAGCAACCCTACGGATGGCCTTGTCGTCTGAAGCAGAAATAAAAGAGTGGTTAAAGTCTCACACCGTATGGACTGGATGTGGCCAATGAAGGTGGGAGAGAAGACACAGCGGAGGAGGTGATGGTTACTGCAGACGTTGCTGAAGAGGCTGCTTCAGAAGATGGTAATCAGTCAGAGTTCTCTATTTAAACTTTCAGACCTGTAGTGCAGTGACAATCTATTTACTCTGCTCTTCTAAATGTATGGATTTTGTTGTGGTCAAGCCATTGAATTGTTTTTTGTTTTGTTTTTTCCTTTTCCTTTTCTAGCATCACATCAAGCTGCAGCCGGAATCACTGAAATGTTTGAGGACATGCTAGCCAAGGTCGGCAGCGACTCATCTTTGGCAGTTGCAAGTGGTGGCTGCATTAAAAGCCTACAAAAAAAATCCAAAACAATCCAGCCAAACTCTCCACAGCCTGGCACATGTTTGGGCGTTACAACAACACCAGGTTGGCATCGGTTTGATCGACGGCCATCCGTAGAGCTGCCAGGCATGCTGGACCTGCAATCATTGCCCAGCCAACAGCACTAAGCAGACGCAGAAATTTGCACTCAGTGCAAGGACGGAATTTTGATTTCAGAGATGGGGTGGACACAACTGGCCAGAGCCGGGGCGGGGGGCTCAGACCACCTCAAAGCAATACGAAGTTCAAAATATGTGTACAACCACAGCCTAGAGGCTTTTACATACAAAGTTGTCATACAGAAATTTCACATGCAAAAAAAAAAACTTTTCATTAAATCTCAAACTCTTTCAATCTCTCTTTCCAATTGCCACCATTACCACCAACACTTCTTTTTGGTATGTATGGTCAATTGACCTCATATGCATAAAATGATACCAAATTTTTTAGTAAAAATAAGCAGAAATTCTGAATTACTTTGACTATAGTTACACTCAGGCATATAAATGGATAGATTACCGCAGACTGGTATATGTGAAAATGAAATGAAATAATTTCAAATGTTTGGACCACCACCCAGTACCACCCAGTGGTGGGCAGATCAAATGGACCAGGGAATATCGCAGGAGGGGAGAAATTGAATTAAATATCCATAATTCAATGCAATTAGTGATCATCAATGTTATTTGAAGTGAGTGATCAACTTAGCCAAAGCTGCCGAAAACATGTTGTCTCCGACCATTAGCAGAGATAAATTCCTGCCAGAGTTTTTCCTGTCCAAGACATCAAGTCTTTCTTGGTGTATGTGACAAACTGCCACATTGTTCAGGCGTTTCTGATTCATGCAGTTGCGAAGCCAGGTTTTTAACCTCCTTAGTGCGCTGAAACTCCTCTCAGCTTCAGCAGACGATGCTGGAACAACCAACAACAGCCTCACAAGGGCCTCCACCTGGTCAAAAAGACCTCTGACTTCAGGCAGCATGCCTCTCAGGATGTCTGCAGCTTCTGTGCTGGAAATGTAGTTGTTCTTTGACTTGAACATGGCTAACTGCACATCCAACATCCTCCTGTTAATCTCTGGATATAGGTCCACAATGGCATCACTTTTTCCAGTTACAAGCACATTCTCCAACTTCTCAAGAACTTCAAGGCTTGTTTGATGAAACCGCTCTCATCTGCTGTGTCAAGTATCTTGAAGAACTCCCTTCTGAAGTAATCAACCGAAACTGCTGGGCCGTGTGCTGCAGCTTCACCAGCTCGACGTTTTGGTGGCCTGCGGACACGAGGCATTTCAATTGGGTTGATGTTTAGTGAGGCGACCAGCTCCGTTGCACTGTCAAAGATCTGTCGAAATCTTTCCTCTGTTCTTTTCTCTCGCAGAGCTTTCTTGACATAATCGACTGCAGCCCGCATGCCTGCCACTGTGCTGGTTTGCTTTTGTAAGGATTTGTTGAGGCACTCCATTTCCTCAAGAACTTCCAAAGCAAGACGGAGTCCCAGCACTGTGTTCCCTTCCTGGAATCTGTCAAGGGACCATTTACCTTAGTAGCAGTTTCAGAGCCACCAGTTGAAGCCATCTCCTCTGAACTGAGTAACACTGCGTCATACTGTTTGAGGACTGAATGGCCTGCTGGGACTCGCACAGTCCACCGTGTAGGACACAGTGGCTTCAGCGTGGTAAACGATCCATGTTCAGATGTGGCAATGTTGCAGAAGATGGTCTTGAACTTTCCTGAAAGTCCAAACAGACGACCCAATTCATGGACCCGCTGCAGCGCATCACGGACAACAGATGAGGCTGCACAAGTTGCCTGTGTTATCAAATTAACACAGTGAGGACCACAGTGTACGAACAGTGCCAGTGGTTGTGCTTGTCTAAGAAAGGCCTGTGCACCAGCACATTTACCGGACATATTTGCTGCTCCGTCATACGTCTGTCCCCGGAGCCAACCAAGAGACAAGTTGAGACGAAGCAGCACATCTTTGGCTACATTGGCTAGGTTTTGTCCTGTTGTGAGCGACACTTCATATAAACCCAACAAATTCTTCACGAGGAATGAGGTTGTGGTCAATGTAGCAAAGACAGATTGATTCCTGTTCGGTCCCTGTAATGTCCTGTGTTACATCAATAATGATGGAGTATTGCAACTGTGGTTGTGATCGGATTTCAGTGGCTATATCTCTGATGATGGAATTTGCCATTATGCTCAACCTGTCATTTTGGATTGTGGGGCTTGTGTAATCATGAGCACGTGAATTAAGCCACTCGAACAGCATGGAATCATTATCTGATCTCAACTTGAGTAACTGAGAAAGATTTCCTTCATCTGATTGATTGCCTCTGAGAGCCAGGCCTTGTCTGCCAAGGAATTGCACACAGCTCATGATCTTCATCAAGCATGATCTTGCCTTTTGCTGTGATGCTGCCAATGCACTAGAAAGCTGAGAATCAACTGAATTTGCTTTTTGACAATGTGCATTAACTGCGAAACTGCCTTTTTAAAAAGTGGGGGGGACATGTCAGTTTTACGTCCGTGACTCAGTGTACTGTTGCCTTTATGGTAAATCTTTGCAATTAATAGAGACGAATGGGAGACGAATAAAGAGACTAATTCTGTATACGTTATTTCATGTACTTATTATTTTGTTTTGTGACAGAATACACTAATCAGTTGCCCATTGGGCAAAGGCCAAACAGGATTTGCAATTCAACTCAATCATGCATTCATTAATACACTAGTGCTGATTTTAGTGTATTCTGTTGTATTAGTACATAATGTCTATTGATTGTGGATAAACAATTTAACCAAAAGCAGGAGGATGCAATGCAAGCCTGCAGACAATAAATAATAAAGATGATAAAGAAAGTCCATCAATTTACTACAGAATATTAAATATCATTAGCCCCTTTCTTTGCAGCAAAACGGATCAATGAACAGTCCATTGAAGCGGAAACATATGTAGGCAAATGCCATTAATTATAGCTTATATTAGCTTCCTGAGATTAACTTTAAATTAATTTGTAATAAAAATACAAAAATCAAGGTGACGTTCAGAATGGAGCGTCACCTGCCCCTCGGAGCAGCGGGGGTAGGGTTTGCATGCCGCGTGGGCGGGGTTTGGCTGCGTCACCAGCCCATCGGAGCAGCGGGGGTAGGGTTTGCATGTCGCGTGGGCGGGGTTTGGCTGCGTCACCAGTCCCTCGGAGCAGCGGGGGCGGGATTTTCCTAGAACTCCGGTGGGTTCCATAATAACGCCCGGGAGAAGCATTGGATGTGTTACAAGAAGTCATAATACATTATTATAATTAGGGTGACCATATTTTTTATTACTGAAAACCAAACCCCTTTTCCTGGCAATCGAACACTCAAATTATTCTTGAAGTTCCTCAAGTTTCAATTCAATAATACTTCCATGGGAGAAGCGCCAACGTCGGGTGGTATTGGTTTGGTGTTGCCTATGGGCTTCAGTTGTAGAGTGTTTTTTTTAAAAAAATTTTTTAACAATTTTAACAAATTTAAGAGCTAAAAAAATGCATTTACACTTCTCATAATAATAAAAACAAAATGCAACACCTGGACATCTAAAGCAGGTCGGTCCCTTCGGTGTCCCCTTAGAAAGTCAACATTGTACCAGTTCTGGTTCACAGGAGATGACTCTCTGGATTTAGCATCTGGTTTAGTGACTCTCTCTAACATCCATCCATCCATTTTCTATACAGGCTTCCTCCTGCACTCAGGTTGACGGGGGTCTGCTGGAGCCTATTTCAGCTGTCATGGGGTGAAGGCAGGGTGGCACCCTGGGCGAGTCACCAGTTGACACAGGGAGACAAATCAAGGCATACTTCACACATACATACATTTGTACGCCTACGGACAGTTTAGAGTTCCTGTTTGGTCCGGCCTTGTAAACTGAATAGAAAGGGTTGGACATCAATGGACAGAGAGGTCATGTGACATGACGCTCTGCCCCAGAAGAAATAACACAAGCACTTTACATAGCATTTCATGTGCTACCTTCAATTCGTCAATGATGAAAATAAAATAGTGTATTACCCCTTCAACTAAAAATACAACAAACAAACAAAAAACTAATTATTAAAATTATGATTTGTTAGATATGTTTAGAGCTGTTACGTGAGTATAAAAATAACAAACTGCAGATTATGCAGACTTTTGACCTAATCACTCTCCACTGCTCCTCCCTGTTCTATTCCTGTCTGCTATAAGAGGTTTACGGCTCCTTGAGAAAAACAAATAGCCTCGATTGAGGTTTCATGAGTCTCCAGACTTTTCCAGCACGCTGGTGCGCGTGATCTCATACAATCCAAAGACCAATAATCAGATTAGAGGAGAGGGAGCTCTGCCGGTTGTCTGAGCAGGGCAGGTAGAACATCACCAGTGTAGCCTGTAATTCTCTCCGGTGATGTTTGCGTTCGCCGGCGTCCGGAGGCATGGCGCCGAGGCTGGAGAGCCGTCGCCATCACCGCAGCAACCCCTTCATCCTGCTGTACGACTGACGGCTGTGTGACTTTGGCCCTCGCGATGTCTAGACGAAAGCTGCGGGCTCAGGTGAGGCTGCAGAAGCAGGGAGAGCAAAATCCCACCAGGAAATGTGACCGTGGCCGCTCAACTCAAATAAACTATTGGTTATTTATTTTCTATTTCCTATTTTACGTGGCCGTACGGCACATCCTGCACAAAGTAGATGAAGTTTAGTCTGCTCCCACAATACTTTAGTCTCATAGATATATAAATAAAGTTTTGCTGCACGCCAAACTTTATTCATATATTATGCTACAGCAGTTACAGAGGTTCTAATCAGTCAAGGTCAAAATGAATGGCTGAAAAAATACACTATGATACATTCATCATTCAAATATGTCTAAATATGTGTTTTTCAATGTTTTGAGAGACGCTGCTTTTTAAAAAAAATTGATTTGGAACATGCAATGCTTTACAGCTTGTTAAGAAAAGTAGCAACAGCTCAAGGCTTGCTATAGGTGGAAAGGTCATGGCCTCGTGTTGGCCGGCGGTGCCTAAATTGTGTCAACACTAAATTGTGACCAAAGCCAGTTGTCCACTAGCTCACAGTTTCTTCTTCTTGGCCAACGTCTGTGGTGGTTGGTCATTCCCAATCCTCCATTCACCTAGAAAAAAAAAAGGATTCTGTCGTGGTTCCTCAGTGTTACGACCGCCCCTCCCTGCACCCCCGCTCAGATCGAAGTTCTTGGGGATGGACGCGTGAGACCTGTGGCCGTGTGACCACAAGATATCCTCCTCTTCGTAATGAAGCCCTTTATTTAACTTTCACGCAGGAATGAAAGTGTAGTGTAAATGAGATTTTCTTTTGACACATTTTACCAACAACTTTTAAACCCTTCCCACCCACTTGCAAGAAAATGTTTGGGGTTTTTTTCGGTTGAATTTTATAGTGGGTTGTTGCAACAGAGACGCAAGCGTGTGTGAGGTAGTGGGTCTCCCCGGAAACAAACACGTGTTGGTGCGGGGCCAGCATTCCTGGGGGCCCTCTCTCTCTTTCTCTCTCTATCTCTCTCTAACGCTCCCTCTCTCTCTCCTGGATAATTACTGCTGCATGGTGGGAGAGGAGGAAGTGCCAGGGAGGACAAACAAGAGGCAAACAGGCGGATGCAAATTAGCGCCCCAGTGAAAGTGCTCAGTCTGTGGCTGCAGCTGCAGATGCTCTCGGCGCGCTAGAAAACGGCTGCGGCTCAACTTGGTTAACGGCTTTCAATTAATGATGGCTGTCCGTTTCTCTCTGAATGAGAAGGCTGAGACGATTGGACAGGTCCGGTTCCGCTTCTCGAGGGCGAGTCAAAGTGTGTTTGTGTGTGGACGCAGAGTGTTTCCCTACGTTGCTGCGAGGAAGGGAAGAACAAAAGGCGCGCGGACACAATGTGGCCATTCATAACGGCGACATGACTGAGCGCACACCCTGCCGCGCTGTCAGGGGTCCCACCGCCGAGGAGCGACTGTTAATGGAGTTGCAAAAATGTTTTGCCCCACTTTCATCGGCCGGGACGATGGCCGATGGCGAGCCGCCCCAGTGTGACACACCGGTGTAATCCGTGTCTTGTTTGCTCATTCCTTTTTCAAAACAAACCAAAATAAAAAAAACCCATGGAACAACTAGCTTCTCCCCCCTCAATACCTGCTCTGACAACCAAAATGAAAGAATGAATTACATCATTCATTTCCAATTCCAGATTTTGTGCTCAATTTGGAAAATGGACAAAATGGATGGACAGGCTGTTGTCCAATTTGGATACTTCGATTCAAGACGTGTGACTCTGAAGTTTTCTACTTCATCTATGAGAGAGATTTTTTTTTTGTACACATGCGAGAGACAGCAGCAGGCACAAAAATGAACAAAAAATATGACCCCCTTCCGCGGTCTCTCACATGAAGACAGCGAGGTCTCTCGAATCGACGTTGTAGGAAACTTCCAGGTCACGCATTTGCCTGGAATCAAAATGTCCAAATTGGTATCCATCATACATCCCTGTATGATGTCACCAAGGGCCTAACCTAACCTAACTAGGTTTGGTTAGTGACTGCAGCACCAGCCAGGTGCTGGCTGCGCGCTCTGAGGCTTGTGTTTTTGTTTCCCTTACAACCAGGCTTCATTTTGTAGCCGTGGGGCTGCAAACAGAGGGCTAACACGGTGCCGCCTTCCCACTCTAAACGCGGCCTGCAGTGCGGCAGCCGTCGACTCGTTGACCCTCCTGCGGAGGCTCAGGCAGGGTCCGTGTTCTCGCTGGATGTGTGTTAGCAGGTGAGCGGCAGCGGCGCTCCAGACTCAGAGGGGAAAGTGGGCCGGCGGCTGGCGAGGCTGCTCAAGGTCACCCTGGCTAAGAGGCGAGGGCGGATTAGCCCAGAGCTCCGCCCAGTCGGGCCGCCCCAAATCTAATCTGACTCTCTCTCTCTCTCTCTCTCTCTCTCTTCCTCTCTCCTTGTGTACTCTGTATTCACATCCACACACACAGAAGAACTGGCAAGGATCTAGCGTGTTCACTTCGAAGGGATTTAAACATGCACACCTGTTCAAAAGTTGGGGGTCACTGAATAATTTTTTTCTGCATTAAACTCGATTATAACCAGCTTTGTGAAATAATCTACCGGAGTGCTTTAAGAACATTACTAGTACACAGAAATCAGTCAGGATGAGTTGAATACATTATGGGATGGCTTTGACAGTTGTTGCCTTGAATGTCTGATTGAATGTGATTTTAGAGAATGAACATTAAGCGTTAAATAGGTGGCCATCATTACAGAAGTTGATTGCTTTATAATTGCTATTAAAAAAAAAAGGGAAAGATTTCTAAAACAAAGCTTTGTAGGCTCACACTTAGTTGTGTGCCAAACCATAAAAGAGTAAATGAAGCATCACGATTTATATTCTAGGCTCTTGTAAGCAGTCGACTTTTAGTGTGTTCACACAGAATTTTGCACTTGGAATTCTCTCAATCCCTTTTTAATTAGACATCGCAGGTGGTTTTCATTGAACACTATAATGTTCCCATACTTGCTAGGCGCAGCTTGACTGATTTTAATGATGGCAGGGCATTCCAGATGATTATTTCATGAAACTGGTTATAATGAAGTTCAATGCAGAAATGAGTCAGTGTCAATATCCAAAGCACTTGTGCATATTGTAAGATGCAAAGATTCCAGTCATCTTTCCGTGTTAATGCCAACGCGCCAACAAAAGAAACTTGCACGATGTCGCACATGCGCATCTTTCAAAAACAGTGGTTGGATATAACAAAGTACAAATGGATTTAAGTAGATTTTTCAGATTACAAAATACAAATTTTGTTCCAAGTAATTCCCTTTTTATTTAATCTAGTTGCTGTTGCTTGAAGTGGAGTTATTTGCTGTTCTCTGCTCTACTCTGCTGTTGTGTTGTTGAATCTAAAAGTGGATGTTATTTTAGGAAGATTAAGTTAGAGGACCTTGGCTTTAAGGCCACTGTTCAGTACGTATTCAGTACAAAAAAAAAGAAAAATGAACATGTAGGAAATAACATTGTTATAAAAAGGGTCAATATCATCTAATTGCTCACAGGTCACAACTATCACTGATTACAGTTTGATTGTGCTGCAGTTGAAAAATAAACTATAGTATTGAGAGTAGCAAAGCTGTTCAAAATGACTCAGATGCTCATCAAGACCTCTGACCTCTGACCTCTGGTCAATTCTATCTAGATTATTCTGTCACAACTTTTTCAATTTGGCAAAACTAGTGTAATATTTCATTAATGGCAAAAAACATATACTTTTACTGTACTTGAGAAAAAGATGTTGAACCAGTACTTTTGCCAGAGTATTTTTTTTTTTTTAACAAAAGTAACCGTACCTTGACTTAAGTACAGAAAGTGAATACTTTTGACATCTCTGTTCAAGAGGATTGGCGTAAATTGTCGTCGGCTGACTCAGACACCAGCCAGGAGGCTTTGTTTTTTTTTCTTTTTTCTTTTCTTTCTGGCTCCATCACTGCTTTGACTGAAACACCTGCTAGTTTCCTGTCCGCTATACCGTCTCTGTCCCACATCAGAGTTTCTGGGTCGCCGTGCAGCCGCGGTGAACTCGCCAGGATTACAGACGTGGCCTCTTTCTCTGGTGTGTATGACACAGCGGTCACACACTGACCGGACCTGGGTGAATTCGGGGGGAGGCGGGGTCGGGTAGAGTGAGGCGGGGGGGGGGGTGAGCGAGCGTCGCAAGGCAGGGAGTGAGCATCGCTCCGCTGCCGCTACTCGCCAGTAATTGTTTAATTTTGCTAGTCTGGATTAAAGAGCCGGTGTCAGCCAATCCCGTGGCTCTGGAGCGGCGCTGGGGGAGGGTGACGGAGCGAGGGAGGGACGGAGGGAGGGACAGATGGGACGGACACATGGTCCCCGTCCACCTCACCACCCGCCCCCTCCTCCTCCCCCACAAAGGCTCTGCCTAATCTGAGTGGGTAGGACGGGAGGGGGAGGGGGAGGAGGAGAAGGGATGGCAGGGAGGGGGGGGGGGGGCAGCCACCAGCTCTCCCTCTCTCTCCCTCTCTCTCCCTCTCACACACACATCGCAGGATGTGTGCGGAAAAAGACCCGTTTAGGCCGTTTGTCGGAGAGCAGCAGCAGCAGCAGCAGCTGACGAGGCGGCGGCGGCGGCGCTCATGCTGAGGCCCCGGTCACTAATCCAGCATAACGCCGAACCAAACCTCCCAACCTGCTGGATTATCTCCATTTTTTTTTTTTCGCTCCCTCTCTCTCTCTCTCTTTCTCTCTCGCTCTCTGCTGAGCGTCCCCTCTGCGGCGCCTCTCTGAGGATGTGAGGCGTCTCTGCCTCCCACACAGAGACCGTCTCCGCCTCGGTTTCATGGCCAAATGTAGAGCGGCGGTGGGCGAAGACAAGCAGCCCGCGGGCACCATGTCGGCGTCTCAGGGCATCAGCCGCACCGGCGTCTACAACTACTTCCTCAACATGGTGGCCTATCAGGTGAGAGTTGCTGCTGCTGCTGCTGCTGCTGCTGCTGCTGCTTGCCGCTTCACTTTCTCAGGCGCAGGGCGAAACGACTTTAAACCCAGTGTGGAGATCAGCTGGAGGCTGTCAGGAGGATTTCAGAACATGTTGCCTGGCTGACACTTCCAGGAGGATTCACATGGGTTTTGGTTCAGTCTTCCTTCGGTTTTGGTTTTCGCTCCGTGGCCACATTGTGAATGTTTTTCAGAGCAAACATGGAAGATTTCACTGAGTGCACCGTCATTGACTATTATTAGCCTTTATGTAACCTGTTTTATATGTAAAATTTGGATTCTGCAACTTAACAGTAGTTAAGTAACCTGTGTTTTTCACAGGTGGGATTGTTTGTTTTTGGTTTACACCGAGACTGAGGCAGACTTAATTGATCCACAAGGGAAATTGCTTGGCCACAAAAGCTCCGTTACACTGTTATCATTATTATTATTATTATTGTTATTATTAGTATTATTATTATTGTAATAATAATAATAATAATAATAAGAGTACAATATTTGCATGCATAGTAAAATAGGAAGAATAAACAATATACGTAATTGCGTAGTGACGGGGTGATTTGTAACTGAAAGGTGACTTGTTGGACAGCTGGACAGAGTGAGAGTGACTTCAAACTCAGGGACGACATACTTTGTCGCTGCTGCTCAGATTCTTGACTGGAAGAACCATGAAAGATTCCGCTGAATCAGTTACGAGGTCACTAGTTTTAGTCGCGAAAAAAAAAAGATTCCAAGTCATTTTAACTTTTTGCTCACCTCCAAGAGGTAGAACGGCACATTTTCCTTTAGCACCCTCTGCTGGCCTTGTGTTGGGCGCGATAAGTCCAGCCGCCTGTGCGACAACCCCTCAAAAGGACTTGCCAATGTAATCTACTGAAAGCTAACCTAGCTTCGTACTGGCACACTTGCGGTGTTGATGTTTGTGTTGTTCTTGAAAGCAAGTGTTGTTTTGCAAGGGGGCGCCGGGCAGGCAACCCAAATTGTATAATCATCCGCCAGGCCAGTTGGTGGCACTGTGCGAACAGCAGGGGACGTTAGAATTCTTCTCCTGCACTCAGGGTCGCGTCCAGGTGGTGGAGCCGAACTTGCGAGTTGACTAATGATTGAAATGGTTTTTTGAAAATGACCAAGAGATAGTAGACATAGTGTTGCTTTAAACAAGGCACTGCATTATTATTTCATATTTAGGACCAGCTGGAAAAGCTGGAAGAAATCTTTTCGCTATGCACTGCATTTTTATTGACTGTTTAGGTGAAAAATCAGTTCAGAATGTCAGCAGTGACAAAGGGTGTGTGTGTGTTTGTCCCTGCGTCTGTGTGTGTGTGTCAACTTAGTGTTGCAGTAACATGCAGTAACAAAAAAGCTTTCATTTCAACACAAATGTAAAAGAAATTCAGACCTTGACAACAGCCTCGGCCGTCAGTGCCAGGTCGCCTAATGATGATGTCATGAGGTGAGACGAGTTGGAGATAGCTCCTCCAAATCCTAGTATGAGAAAATGATTATTAATAATGCTCAGGAAAAAGAAAAAAGAAAGAAACACGAATCAGCAAATTTTTTTTTTGAAAAAGTCAGAAAGTGATTATTTTTCCATGTCGATCCGACAGTCTTAATCTTAATCTTTGAAGTCGTGCTGCAGACCACCGGTTTCACCTGTCAGTCCACCTCCCAGACGTGACACCTTTCCATCTTCTGCTGCTCCACTTTTTACAGCGGGCCCTAAAACACTCACTTCGAGCCTTGCTTTTTTCATTTCCACAACCTCTTCAGCTTCTCTTTTGGTGCTCCGCCAGCGCGATCCAATCATTTTTGCAACGCAATGCTATTTTTACCGCAAGATGACGGATAATCTCTGCATTAGCCATCAGATTATGAGCCGCACGTGACCAGTAGCAACATCTCTGGGGCTCTTGTGGGTGTTTGCTGGATGCATTGGTAAAACAAGTCGGCGGTGGCGGATCTCTGGGCTTTTACCATGGTCTGGGATTGTGAAATATATAAATTCACCTCTGATCATAGAGCGCAGGAGAATGAAAAACCCTGCCGACAGACAGAGCTACCGGCCGTAATCTGCAGCCGGCCAGAGGTCAGACAGATGTGCCTGCTGCTTGTGGCCTCCTTAGATTTAGTTCAGGCAACCCTGCGAGGGGGCTCACGTCCAGCCGCCCGCCGCCTAGATTGGTCCGAATCAGAACCAGCCAGATGCCATCGGACTCATCAGATTAATGTTGGACCAACCAGGCGGCTGCCAAACTCTTGGTTTGAATTCTGGACCGTAAATCAGCGGCTAATCCCCAAATGTTGGTCTGATGGAAGCCAAACGCAGCCACGCAGCTGGATGAGTCCCAGCTGACCTCTTTCAGGTCCACCTTGAAGAGATCCAGTCTGAATGGTCTGAAGGAGGCGGAGCCACAGCTGCAACCGGGAAGCTGCTGCTGGCGTGTCAACAGTCAGCCAGCCCAGCTTGGCTCCGCCAAGCCTGTGTGAAGGTCTGACAAAGCATCAGCTTTAGCCGGAGGCTGTTAACACACGGCTAAACCCAGAGGTGGGAGCTCACAAAGAGCAAATACTTTGTTACTTCACTGAAGTACATTTTCCAGGTATCTGTACTCTAACTGAGACTTCTTACTTTGACTCTCTACATGTGTACACACATATCTGTACTTTCTACTCCTTACAGTGGAAAAACGAGCTGGTTACTTTTGTGTTGAGGTCTTTCTAAGATGCAAATTCTGTTCAAAGTCATTTATTTATTTATTATAGTTGTTGTTGCTTGGAGTGGAGCTATTTGAACTCTGCTGTTGTAGGGTTGACTATGAAAACGGATGGTATTTTAGAGGAACATTATTTTAGAGTACCTCAGCTTTGGGGTCACTGTTAAGTACGTTTTCAGAACAGAGAAAAATAAACAGGTAGAAAATAACATTGGTTGTTTTAATTAAAAGTGTTAACATGTAATAGTGGCTCACTGGTCTAAATTATTGCTCACTACAGTCTGGTTGTGCTGCTGTGAAAAAAAAAAATAAATAAACCAGTTCTTTTACTAGACTTTTTTTTCACATAAGTAACCATACTTTTACTTAACATTGTGAATAATGTTGCCACCTCTCAACCACCGATGATTCTAAATTAACCAGATGCTCATCACGACCTCTGACCTCTGGTCCGTTGAGTCAAGGTTATTCTGTCACAACCTTTTCAATCTTGCAGAATTATCAACCAAGACATAAAAAAAATACTTTTTACTTCAATACATTTAAGAAGCTGAACTTTCTTAATTTAACTTGAGTAAAGGAGCTGAAGCAGTACTTTCACTTTTACCAGTGTAGTTTTCTACTTTTACTGAAGTACAGAATGTGAATACTTTTGCCACCTCTGGCTAAAGGTGCTGCTGTCTGAGTATCCGGAGAGTTTGGGGGGATATGATGATACGCACTGAGTTCTGTGGGGACCTATCTACCTACTTGCCTTGACTTCCTGTTTTCTCTTGATCCCACGTCCTCAGATATGCTGTTGCTGTGGGCCCGCCCCCTGCTCGCTCTGCTGTGCCTTCTGTCCACCAGTGCGCTCCTCCACCAGCACGCGCATCATGTACACCATCTTCCACGTCCTGAGCTGCGCTGTCTCCTGCCTCATGCTGTCCCGCACCGTCTCCGAGCTCGTCCGGGAAAATGTGAGTTGCCTAAACACTTTTTGACCATTGGCTGAAAAACAGAATTTCCCACAGCAAGCGGTGCACTGTCACATTTTGTCAGCAATATTTTTTGGGACCGCTCTGACTTTGAATTTCCATATGTGATTTGTTTGGTCTCAGTGACAATTTGGAAGTTGAAGGAACAGCTGCTGCTACTACAATGTAATCCTTTGAGCAAACTGTTACATCAACTGAGAGTAATGGTCAGCCAGTGACATCCTACTTAGTCCTATCAGAAGTATTTCACCTCATAACACCATCAATATGACACCACGACTCAAGAATCCAGACAGCATCAAACTTACGAAACAACTTCACCTTGATATGGGCTTTCTGGAGTATTTAAAATCAATAAGCTTGAATTGACAAATAAGAGCAGGAAAATTACTAATTGAGGAGTTCCTTTTTTTGACTTCAGGTTCTTACTGAACTGTTGGAGCTTGTGAGTGTCATTTACAACACCCAACTATATATTACACATAGTACCAGATAGTATTCACAAGTTATGTCTCTCACTTCATAGTCTTTGCTTTGAAAATACTAATCAACATGCAAACACAAGTGAGTATAATATAAACAATGTCTTGTAGTGAATAGTTTGGTTTTTTTTGTTTGTTTTTTTTAAACATATTGCAGGCCTGTTAATGAGGTTCAAGTAAGGTGTGGCCCTCCACAGCCTATTCACTGCTGGGAGCCAGAATATCCCGACAGTACCTTGAATTAAATATCCATCACGGTTCCCCGTCAGTTGGACGGCACCTCACAGCTCGCTTGCGGCCCTCTTTGCTAACAGGCTTATTAGCTTCTCCTCTGGGCAGTAGATGAACTTGCTTCTCCAGCTCACAACGCCAACACCAGTCCTCCAAAGGCGTCACGGCACGACTCACGTCTTTGTAAAGTCCTTTGGCCGTCTCCAGTCCAGCCACCTGTCGTGCTGCGCTAGCAACCAACAGGGACTGCATAGCTAGCTAGCTCGACATGGTCTTTTAGCCTTTCAGCTCTTCTTTACTCACTCTTCTTCTTTGCTTATTCCCCGTCGCTCTCTCTCCCCATCCTTCCAACTGCGGTGCCCCGCCAAGTGTTCCCAAAGCTCTCGCCCAATCACAAAAGCAGTACATTCCCACAACCAAAACAAAGGCATGTCCCCGCACAACGCATTCATGTTTCAAGGTCAAGGTCAGCAAAAAAACAAAAAACAAAATAATAAACACTAACAACACCTCTTTAAATGATTACCAGTAAAAGTCTATCTGATCTATAACTAACACCAGGTTACATAAAAAAAAATAGCCATTTAAGAGAGTGGTGGGAAAAAAAAAGTTTTAGTAAGTCCAGCAAAAGTTTGCTACGATAATACTACTTATATAAGACGCCAATGAGATGGGAACAAAACAGACTGTTCATCGAACGAAGAAATAAGCAGTTTTTTGTGTTTTGTTTTTGAGAACAGGCAAAAGCCAAAGAACTGGGCGTAATAGAGCAGCTGCTGCTCCAGTGTGCCACATCATTTCCATTATAAATTGCAAATGATTCTGCAACTAAATATTTTCCTTCTCCTTCTTCAGCCAACGTGTCTTGCGTTGTCATACTAGCTAACGCATCTCTGGGTTTAGCTCAGTCTTTCAGGCTGCCGGTGCTCTCAGTGCCTACCCAATCACAGGACACATGCATGTGAATTTCATTGTAAGACCTTCTTGCTGGCCTCGGCATCAGCAGACTCGAGATCTGATTGGCTTTCGCAGCTGCGTCTGTTTGCTCGCAGCGCAGAGGAGGCTGCTCTGCCTCAGGCAGATTTCACAGAACCTTACAACACAAGCTAGCTGAAATATGATTGGATAAAACTAATAGCATACAACAATGGAAGCAGCACAAAACAAGTGGATATTATATGACTTGAAGAGAACATACTGGAAATGACTTTATTATAATTTGTACGGGGAAAATGGACTTGTCTGAGTGTGTTAAGGCCAGCAGAGGAGGACTCGCTGGCCCTGATGGCTCACCACTGACTGAAAGTGTTTTTTAGTGTGTGAAGGTTTGAATAGAATCATCTTTGTTCAGCAAAACAATAACAACGATAGTTCCGGTCGGCAAATTTGAGCAGTTGTTGGTCGATTCACGACGGCTTTGTGCAGTGACCATCTTTGCGACACACCGCTAACAGAACCACCGGGTTCCATGGCGGAGCTTCTGTGGGAGCAGGCCGGTGCTCTGCTCCGTCAGTAAAGTGAACTCGCGCCTGTTTTGCAGGTGCCTTTCTTCAACGTGGTGTGTGACCAGGCGCACGGCGGCGGCCACTGCGAAATGCTGGTTGGCTACTCGGCAGTCTACAGAGTCTGCTTCGGCACTTCCTGCTTCTACCTGATGATGGCGATCTTCCTCATCGACGTGAAGTCCAGCCAGGACTTCAGGGCGCTGATACACAACGGGTCAGTTTGTCTCGACGCCACCAAACACAAGCAGCAGCAGCAGTGTCAAAATCAACTGTAAAACAAACCATTTACAGTAGGTGACATGACATACACTCACTGGACACACTGTTTTGTGTGTGTTTTGACTCCAAGCAGCAACGTTAGCTTTGTTTTTCTTTTTTAGACAAAATTGTCCACTTGAGCTTCCTGCGAAGGACCAAATTTAAGGGCTAATGTAGCCCAGTACAGTGGTTCTACATTTTTTTTTCTGTATAATGAAGTCTATACATCAGTGCCATCACAAATAAGTCAGTTAAGTCAGAGTACAATTACTCCAAATGGTTCTGTTTTGTTGGTGGTTGTGGTGTGCAAAAAGCTGCTGTTAAGAGTCCCCGTGGATCTTTAGGAAGTTCCTGGAACTTTATTTTGGCACACGCACGCACACACACACACACACACACACACACACACACACACACACACACACACACACACACACACACACACACACACACACAGGTACATGCACCTAACTGGCTATCCTTGGAGCTCCTCCTCCCTGTCACACTTTCCATCGCTGTGCTGAGATTAGCGGGCTGATCGGCCCTAAGAGTCTTTGCTGCGACCGGCTGCAGGGTCAGGAGGTGACCCAGTGATTGAAGACCAGTTCTCCCAGTGAACAGTGACTCTGCTGGGATGCACTGTGATGCAAACTTTCATTCACTTATAAACTGGACGACTGGTAAAGTCATTAGTTTTTTGTTTGTGCATTTGTGATGTTACTGTATTGCATATAAAAGTACTCCAAGAACTATAAGAATTTGGTTTTCTTAATATGTCTAATTAAAAATAAACAACAAAATAATTTCCATATGTTTTTGTGTCTCTAATGCAGGCCAAACATTGTGAAACGCAATACATTAATATTCTGGCACATATTTAATGACAATCATTGGGATTGAGTAAAAATTTAAGTGCCTCAAAAACTCTTACTGCTAGAATTGTCCAAATTTAAATGTCTGGTTCCGCCACTGTCCAGAAAATGACACATTTGTTTGTTACCTGCCTTCTAATAAAACTGACGCTTTGTTTGGCCTTCAGATTCTGGTTCCTGAAGTTCATTATGCTGCTGGGGATGTGCACCGCCGCCTTCTTCATCCCCACAGAGTCCTTCCTCCATGGTGAGAAACCTTTCCTCCTCTCTCTCCTCAGGAGAAGCTTTTAAGAATGTTTCAGATTATGAATAGATAAATACTTTTAGGGAAGAAATTATTGCCATTTTTGCATTTAAGAATTTTTCCACTTAATTGTTTGGAGCCCCAGATATCACATGAGGTAAAAAAAAAAATAAAAAAAAATAAATAAATAGATACAAACACACCCATAAAATTCTAATTTGTCCACACAAAATACTAATTTATTCCCATTAAATACAAATTCGTTCTCTCAAAATATTAATTTGTGGCCACAAAATGAATATAATGTGAGCACGAAATACCCAGAAACTGCAGTAGCCTATGGGATGTCCTTAATATAAATATATTATTTCTTATCATTTTCTTATCAATATCCTGTCAATATGTCCCACATTTAGACAGTTATTTAATTAGGCTTGAGTTTAATACGTCATAATGGTTAGCTGACGTTAGCAGACTGTCCCACACTGTTTCATGGCCATAAATAAGTATTGCGTTTGCACAAGTCAGTATTTGGTGGGAACTAAATGATATTTTGTGGGGGACAAATGAATATTTCATGAGAACAGATTAATGATTAATAATCATTATTTGCCCCCCCTCCCCCATTTTATACCTGGGGTCCATATAGTTGAAATTATTGATTTTTTCTGTCATATGCACCCCCTGGAAATTTCCCACGTACCACCAGACTTATGTACGGCCCTGTTTACGTCCGTCTGCGTGGCTTCCATAAAGCTTCCGCTACTGTTCCTGCACTTTCCTCTGTGGCCTGCTAGGGGGCAGTGGAGACCTGCTCTTGAAGCAGGCTTCCCGATGTTGTTGGACTGTAAACCATGTTGTGAACGCCACCTGGCCCCTGTGGGAGCAAGACACGATTGACAGCCTGAAAACTAATCAGACTTTATGGACCTCTCCTCTTCCTCCCCCCTGCAGCTTGGCATTATGTGGGCGTGGTGGGAGGGTTTGCCTTCATCCTCATCCAGCTCATCCTCATCACTGCTTTTGCGCATACCTGGAACAAGAACTGGTGAGTGAGGCCAAAAACAAAAATTCATCCCTTCTGGTTGCTGCAGGAACAGTTTGGCTGTTCCAAAAGGTCTCAGAGGTTTGGCGAGTACCAACTGCGAGGTGAACTGGAAGTTTCCTCAAGTGAAAATTCAGCAAATCGCATTGCACGCACATCACAGGCCAGAAATTCTTGCTGTTTGCAGCAACATGAGGAAATAAACCTCACGGGTAAATGAGTCAAAGACCCATTTCTATATGTCTAACTTTCTCTGTTGAGAAAACGTCCTTAACAGTGACCTCAAAGCCGAGGTACTCTAAATTACCTCCACTTTTATATTCAGCTACACAACAGCAGAGTTCAAATCGCTCCACTTCAAGCAACAACAACTACAATAACTAATCCGTGAATGACTTTGAATGGAATCTATGAAACGCTTTTAAATACAAAAGTAACAAGAATGTTTATCCAATGTACTGTAAGTTGAAAGTACAGATGTACAGTGTAGAAATATAGGGAATCAAAGTGAAAGGATGTCAGGAAGACTAAAAAGTGCAGATATTTAAAAAGAAAATCAACTTAAGTACAGAAACAAAGTATTTGTGCTTTGTTACTTCCCAACTCTGCTGGAAACTCTGTTCAGAGAAGCCTTGAAGACTCGAGGTCATGTGATGCTACTACATACACAAATAAAAGGGACTTGATAAAGTAGCAGGAACACTTGATGCGGGAAGCCAGGCTGTAAGAACAGCGAGGGTGCTCTCTGAACGCAGAATCCCGAGCGACCGCGTGCGTGTCGCCCCCTGCAGGTTGACTGGAGCCGCCGAGAACAAGCGCTGGTACCTGGCCGTGATGTGCGCCACCTTCTTCTTCTACACCATCGCCACCATGGCCTTCACCTTCATGTACAAGTACTACACGCACCCCATCGCCTGCCACTTCAACAAGGCGCTGCTGTGGATCAACCTGGGCCTCTGCGGCCTCGTGTCCTTCATCGCCGTCACGCCGTGCGTCAAGCAGAGTGAGTTGGCCAAAGAAGGAGACAGTCTGATGACGTTGTCTTCTCCTGTCATTTGAGAGCAAAACTCTGATTGGTGTTAGTGCAGCTGTCTTTCTATTTCAATATCAAATTTCTCCAAAGAAAAAAAAAAAAAAAAAAAGGGTATGGCTGACACCAGTGTTGTATCGTTGGCAAACAATCTGTTATAAAGAACAATTTTTCCCCCAAAGCAGCCACTGCGCCACCAAGTGTGAACAGAATGTCATTGTGTGTTTGCGATAAAGCAAAAGTATATATATAGTATATATGAAGAGAACATATAAGTATATATATATACATATGTGCTGATGTTGTTCTCAGACACAGAGGTGAGCCACTATTGTTCCACGTCGGGGATATTTGCAACATATGACACGATGCGATGTGGAGCGAGGCTGATTGTTGAAAACAGCCACATTGTTTTCTCTGCATCTCATCCTCTTACAGAGCAGCCTCGGTCGGGACTCCTGCAGGCCTCCATCATCAGCTGTTACGTCATGTACCTCACCTTCTCAGCGCTGTCCAGCCGGCCCCCGGAGAAAGGTACGCTAGCACCGTGGTTGAAAGTGGGGCCCACCAGGGGGCGCTAGATTCCATGTGCCTAAATTCCAAATAAAAGTCTCATATTCCGCCCATTTTCATGTCTGAAGTCTGAAGCGACGCAAACACAAAGCACAAAAGCGAATCTTCAGAGGCAGCGAACCCAACACACAAGCATAGCATGGAAAATTAGCGTTAGCGACAACGACGTTACTTCCCAAACAGCCTAAAAACAAAAGTTCTTTGTAGTCACAGTGCAGTCACGATCCTCAGACATGTTAGGGGGCATTTTAAAATGGCACTTTTGGTCCCTGCTTGGCTTGCTTGGAACCCAAGCAGGGACCAAAATGGAAAAGGTTGGTGCCCAGTGGAAACGCCCTCAAACTGAGCCGAGCCGAACCGAGCCGAGCTGAGCCGAGTTGTGCCAGTGGAAACCTGCCCTTAGTTTCCCACCCGTGGCTCCAGCAAAGCAGCTGATACCAAAATATTGTGAAAAAAGAGGAGCTGTGATCAGTGGTCACTTCATTATCCAGGCAAATACAGACTAAACACACACAAACACATACACACACACACACATACACACACACACACACACACAGTCAGAGTGAGTGTGTATGCGTGCAAACGATGTGCTCTGACACGCTGGCTGCCGGGCCGTGGAGACTCGCTGAGGGATGTTTGTGTCACATTCCTCACAGATCCATTGACAATGGCGCCCCCTGTGGACAGCTGGAGGCTGCTGAGCTGATTCCAGCCGAGTGTGTGTGTGTGTGTGGGTGTGTGGGTGGGTGCAGGAGGAGGAGAAGGTTTCAGCTCTGATTTAACGCCTGTCTGCTTATTCATCTGCTATGAAGCTGCTGCTGTCAGTGTCACTGTGCTGTACACACTGTGTGTGTGTGTGTGTGTGTGTGTGTGTGTGTGTGTGTATGTGTATGTGTGTGTGTGTGTGTGTGTGCAGTTGGCGAGTCCTCGGGCGGCGCAGAACTTTGCAGCAACTTGTTGAGAAACTATGCAGCCAGTGTTTTTATAAAAACACCTTTTCAGCAACCATTTTTCACACACACACACACACACACACACACACACACACACACATACATCCTATATCCAATTTCACTAAGTGTTTTCTTTTCAGATGGGCTAACCCAAGAGTGTAAACCTGTCATAGCACATTTCTCAAGAGTGCGTGTGTGTGTGTGTGTGTGTTGCGTGTGTGTGTGTGTGTGTGTGTGTGTGTGTGTGTGTGTGAAAAAGGCGAGACGGAGTGAGAGAGCAGAAGATAGATATTTTAGTTACATCTTCTACATCATCTTTGTTAGCTGTGGTCTGTCGCCGGAAGGCTTGTTCCGCTGCATGACCTCACCATCACCGACACACACACACACGCACACACGCACACACACACACACACACACACAAGCTTTAATCCATGTGTTTGTTTCTGGTGGGGTGAAAATGAAGAGACAAGTTAAAGGTCAGGACATGTTTGTGCCGACGTTTTACCGTTGTTACATTTGTGTGTGTGTGTGTGTGTGTGTGTGTGTGTGTGTGTGTGTGCGTGCGCACATGTGCCTAAATTCCTGTAATTAGCCAATGTTTTCACTTGGCACAGGTCGGTTCCTATCCCACAGCTCTCACACACACACACACACACACACACAATCACACAATCACGCACAACACGCAAACACTCCTGAGCTGAAAGGAGCCTCGGGGATTTTGGCTGGATTGTGTGTGAGTGTGTGATTATTGTGATGGATTCTGATTTTGTGAGTCTCTGCTGTGTTTCAGTGGTGTATCAGGGCACCAACATGACCGTCTGTTACCCCAGCGTGGGCCAGGACGGCATCCAGAACGAAGGCAACGCCGTGGCCATCATCGGAGCCGCCATCATGTACTGCTGCGTCCTCTTTGCCTGGTGAGCCGCGTTCAGAAAGAAAAAAAAAAAAATCAATCAATCATCCCGTCAAGGCAGGCGGAGACTCACAGTTTGTCTGAATGTGACCTTTGTCCCCCAGTAACGAGGCCTCGTACCTGGCAGAGGTCTTTGGCCCGTTTTGGATGATCAAAGTTTACCGCTACGAGTTCCAGAAGGCCAGCTGCTGCTTCTGCTGCCCCGAGGAGGAAGAAGGTGGGTACTGCATTTGTTCTTTTGTTTTTCAAAATAAAACAAGTAAACAAGTAAAAAAAAACAACAACAACAAAATAGCAACTTGTTTTTTTCAATATCTGTTTCAACAATAAGGGGCAAATTTGGATACTTTGATCGATGCAAGGTGTGTGAGCCGGAAGTTTTCAGCTAGAGATTGAAGCTGGCATCACAAAAATAAACAGGTTTGTGCTTCTCAGGCAAAATAAAAGGGGGACACTTCCAGCTCATATTTCTTGTATAAGTAAAAAAAAAAAAAGAATCTTGCATAGACGTAGTCTAAAAATCGAATGATCCAAATCGGCTGTTATCCATTTTGTCTATTTTTCAATGGAGCACAAAATCCCAAATCGAAAAAAAGAACGATTTGATATCAGTGTTTTTCTTTTCGTTTTTCGAAACAGATATTGGAAAAAGGAAACGTGTTATTTCATTTTTCTGGTTTTGGTTTTGTTTTGAAAAACAAATGAACAAATGAGACGCTGGTTGGCGCCTCAGGAGGATGAGGGGGATTTTTTTCCTGTTAAAATGAAAATGTAGATGGCCCCTGCTGAGGCTCCAGGCATTACTTTGTGGTGGCATCATGGCGCACCAGCAACACTCTCGGGCGTCCGTGTGAACGAAAAATCAAACCCAAATCTGAAAGAAAAGCACCGCATCCATCCCACCTTCCAAAAAGCACATGCGATAATCTAAAATGTATAGAAAATTGTAGAGATGGCGCTGAATCATTTCAAACTGGATGAGGGAAGCCCTATGGAGGAGCCGATTGGCCAACGGTTGGTCTTCCTGTCTTGTCTCCTCCAGTGGAGGAGGAGTTTGTGACGGACGACCAGAGCAAAGGCTGCCAGAGGGTCATCCACAACGAGAGCCAGCGGGTGGCCTACAGCTACTTCTTCTTCCACTTTGTCTTCTTCTTGGCTTCGCTCTACGTCATGATGACTCTCACCAACTGGTTCAGGTGAGTCCCGTCCACCCAGGTGTCGGCCAGGCGGCGCAGGCCACGCCCTCCAGATTCCAGTACGGCGGCCCATTCATTTCAATGGAGTTGCGAGCTAGCTAGCTAGCGAATATGCTGAAAAAAGGTTTTGGCTTTCAGGTTGCTTCCGCGTTATGCGGCCCCAGATAACATGTAGCAGTAGAATCACGTGAGTTAAGTCAATCAGAATGAGCTGTGACACAGCAGCACCTACAGTGCTGGACGTCACGCTGGAATTAAACTCTTTTCTGGGGATTTTCTGGCCTTCGTAATTTTTTTTTTAGAGACGTTTAAAGGCCAGCACTGTAAAATCTACAATAGAAAGAGCCGTGTGGGATGCATTTTTGGCTACAGAACCTCAAGTGGCCACTGGGGGGGGGGGACGCTGTGCCACCATGTAGTCTGGTGTCTAGTTCTTCTAATTATTATAGAAGAACTGGATACCAGTCATTTTGATTCACCGGTATGTGGGCCAACATTTAAAACTTTGACAGAGTCGCTGGCCAACATTGCTTAAAACTACAGAATAAATAACTTCACATTGCGCAAATGCAAAATCCAAATTAAAATAAAAAACCTCATCAAAGTAAATAAAATGTCAATAAAAACGATATGCCTCTTTTTTTATTTGCAGCCTTCTAGTTTAAATTTCAACAGTAACCTTTTTCAAATAATAAATTGAAAGGCCGTTGTAAATAAGGATTTGTTCTTAATAACTTGCCTGATGAAATAAAGGCTTAAACAAAGATAAAATAACAATAATAAACCAATTAATGTCAATGAATGACAATAATATCCTTTCATGAACGTCCTGTCCCGATTGACACGCCAAAATACCAACACAGCATTCTGGTATTTGTAGCGTTAGCAGTACATGTCTACCATATAATAGCGACAGGTCAACTCTGGTAGTGATTTACTGTTGCCTCACTGGGCCAAATGCAATGACGCTGCGGGCCAACTTTGGCCCGCGTGCCAGAGTTTGACACCAATGTTCTAATACATCCATGGTGCGTGTCGCGTGTGAGTGTCAACCTGTCTTCTGGCTCCGCCCCCCCAACGCAGCTACGAGTCGGCCGTGCTGGAGACGACCTTCACCCACGGCAGCTGGTCCACCTTCTGGGTGAAGATGTCGTCGTGCTGGGCCTGCGTCATCCTCTACCTGTGGCTGCTGCTCGGCCCACTGTGCCGCTGCCAGGCCGAGTCCAGGCCTCGCCGCTCGCGCATCAAGCGCCGCCCGGCCTCCTGCCGCCACGTCTCCGTCAGCGTGTGACGCCCCCTGCTGGAGGAGGAGGAGGAGAAGCTGGCAACGTGGAGGCGCAGACGGACGGACAGGACGGGGTGCAGGGGGGAGCGTCGGCACGCCTCCCCCCTCCTCCTACCCCCTCTCCACCCCTGAGGGTGGGCGGGACAGTAGAGTCCGAGGCTGGCGGCGTTGTGAGAGGAACCAATGGGAGTGGCCCCTCCGGACCAGGGACAGGAAGTGCTGATGTTGCCGGACGGAAGTCGGGACACACGACCAGCAGCAAGGAAGTGACTTGCGGTTTTCATTGCCAAAGGGGTCGGAAACGCGCAGTGAACGCACACTGGAAATGTAGCAGGTGTAAAAAATATTTTATAATAATTTTTAAAGAAATCATAGGATTTTAGTGTCGGCCACGTTTAGATCTCTGTCACACGACAGAAGCGTTTAGAGACAGGGTGTCATGTGACGAGTCCTGTGTGTCGGCTGATGCCAGGCAGGACTCTGACGGTCCCCCATCATGAACAAATCTCTCTGCTCTTCCTCGTTCTTCCTGTTTTTACCAGTGGCCACTTGTGGTAATGCGGCTGAAGCTTTTTGCCAGCACCGTCTTTCATTTGAAAACACCATTGTAATCTATGGAAGTGTATTGCTGCCAAAATAATAATTAAAAAAAAGGTCTAGTATCACGTAATTACATGAAAGTTTCACTTTATAGTGGAAGGCTCACTTAATTTCTGCAAAAGTCTCACGTTTTTGCGAGAAGGTCACGTTATTTTGAATGAAAGGTTCATTATCTCATTTTTACATGATTATTTTCACGTCATTTCATGATATGGAACCAAAACTAAATGAAACGAGACATAAGCAAGGCACTATGGCTCGTTTGCCCGACTTAATTAAACAGTGAAAGGGGGGCAGTGGAGTTGTTTTGTTTCGTAAAAACATGACATTTTCAAGTAATGACATGCTACTGAGAATTTCTTTTTTGTATGGCAGCAGCCACAAAAACTCACAATTCATACTGGGCTGTGAAACATTTTCACAGGCCTTAAAAATAGCAAGTAGGCTTGCAATACATTAAGTGACCACTGGTTAAAACATTGTCCATGCATTCATTTTCTCCTGCACTCGGGATCGTTGGGGGCGTGGGGCACCCTGGACAAGTTGGCAGTTTATCACTGTTTTATCCAAATCCAGTTTATCGCAGTTTGATCCAGAACCAGATTATCGCAGGGCCACAGAAGAAAAAACAAACAAACAAACTCACTACCATTTGCACTCAGGGACAACTTTTCCAATTCTCGGTTCCAATTGGCCTCACGTGCATGTTCTTGGACTGTGGGTCGGAAGCTGAAAAACCTGCAACCTTCTCGTGACCTTCAGCTGACCACTGCAGCACGGTGTCGCCCAGAAAACGCCGTTACAACTCACAAATTATAAATATTATTAATAAATATGATAATAATGGTGACTCATTAGGTCCGGAAAAGAATGGAAGCACAGCCAAGGCAGCGACACCTCACGAAATTCAAAGAAATCTGTTGCTGGAAGCTGCTGCCAGCTCGTCGACAGTGTGAAGGCTTTTCTCAGTTGCTCACTGGCTTTGGACAAACAGCTCGGGTTTACATGCACACTACGCTTTTTTTTTTTTCTTTTTCCATTCTGATTGAAATTGTTCCGATTGAAGATTCCAGTTCAACTGTTTACATGGGATGTGATCTATCCCGAATCTGGTGTGTTTACATGAGCGGCTACATTTAGCCGATCGCTGAAAGTGTCTCGGTATCGGTAACAAAACAAAAAACAAAAAAACAAACAATGAAAGTCTATCTCGATACTGAGACGCTGCTACTGTGGAATCGCAGAGGGGTCCAGCTGTGCGTCTGGGAGTTTTTTCGTGGATGTTTTTTTAAAGAATTCAATATTTCTTGCTGCTCTTCTGCCATCTCGGCGTGCGGTAATCTTCAGTTCTTTAAGAGTTTGTATTAAAAACACAGTCAGACGTCACTGTGCAGAAAGAGCGCAGCCTTGGCGTTGTGCATTTCACCATTCAAACTTGACTTTTAATCAGTTTGGGAAAATGAATAATGAAATTCCATTCAGTTTAGGCCTGTTTATTTTGACTGAGGTGTTCATATGGAGATTTTTTTTTATTGACCCCAATCACAATTGGAATATTTAGTTCCATGTGAATCTGGCTTCTGTAGGTAGGTAGACTCGGCCCACCACTGGTTCAGCAGGGGGACTGACTTCACTGGCAGTGCAGGAATCTCTCAGCCCTGTTTGTGAAGTGGCAGACAGGCAGCATGTCCATCCAATCACATGTGAAGGTGGCACATTCACCAGCGTGATTCAGGTTAATACGTCATCATTTTCAGTCTAAATAGCTCCAAATCTCAAAATGATGATAATAATAATAATGATATGAATACGTTTTATTGTAGTTATTAACATTAATAACTACAATATTTGAATATAAAATAAAAATGTACACCATTCTTTAGTAGCATCCTGACCTTTGACCCTGTTTGACCCTTCACGGTTGGCCCAAAGACAGATTTGTTCATGATGCTGTTTGGGGGGGGATTGTGGGTAAACTGGATTCGCTGTCAGCATCAGAGTGACTGGGAAGTCAAACAGGAAGTGAGCCACACTCTCCTCACTGTCTTCTGTTGGCACTGGGATCCTCCACAGATCCCCCCCCCCCACCCCCCCTGCACCAACCTTGTTTACATGTTACAGTGCATGTGTTGCTTTATTATCTTTCCAGTTGTTTGTATTTTATTTTATTTTTTATGAAAGCAATCGTTACAAACGAAAACCACCAGTGCTACAATACAGGAGAGAGATGCAGAAGGTTCCAGAAGCTTCCTGCCTCACGCCTTCAGCAGCCGTTAGCTGTGATACGGCTAATTTCATCTTGCATCATGTAGCTGGACTTTTGGACGGAGCTTTTCTTCTTTTTCTAAATACAACGTTTTCTTACAAAGCCGTCTCCCCTGTGTCTGCTTTCCCAGAAGGAAACCACTTGGATACTACTTGGGAAAAAAACTTTGAAATCAAAATTTGTTTGGCCCTTTCAATCCACATTTTTCTCAAAAAAAGAATTATAAGCTACACAGCAACAAAAGGCTGGAACATCAGAAAGCCTTTAAGTTTGTCACTGCCGGCTGAGATACTGAGCCACCAGTTGAAATGCATAGACATAGTGATGAGACAATAGAGCAACAAGTGACACACACAACATTGTTGTTGTTTATGTTTAAATACTGCATATAAATATTCTGCGGCAAAAACACAGCAGATCCACAGTTTCTGAATGGAGCTTTGAAATGTGATAAGACGACGGTGGATCAAACAAATCTGCCCAAATTAAATACTGGAGGTGAAAAATATTCTCTATAATGAAGTGTTTTTTCAGGGCAAATAACTTGGTCACTAATATTGTTTTGTTTTTTTCCCCCCAGAAATCCAAACTTTGCATTTTAACTGTAAATGAGATACAAGAAAAAACAAATATCGCAAGCAAAAGAAGATGAGCTTCGTATTGCGGCAGTTCTGGAAATATGTCTGTACACTGATGAATGAACACAATTTCACATTCAAAGCAGAAATCAACAGAAAATTTAAAAGAAATTTAAAGCATCCTAAAGTAAATTTGACACTCATGATGCCTAATTTGGTTGCTCAAATTAATTGAGTTTGTTTGTATTTGTCTGAAAGAAAAAACAACCTTTTTTTCACAATGCAGAAATGTAGAGGTGGTGTTGTTAGTAAAAACTGAAATCTCTTCAAGTTACTTAAGGTCCAGTGTGGAAAATTTGAAGGAAGCCCGCGTGACAGCACGTTCTGTATTTAGGGCACTGTCAAGTGGGTTTCCTTAATAAAATAGCGGCGCAAAGGCCCTCATTGCTCGATGCATATTCTTATATATATATGAGAACTGTTCTATGAGTAGGAAAACCAAATTACTTTTATTGTACTGCAAGCAAGCACTTTTGCTAATGTATTCGTGGGCAGTACATTAAGCTTTTACCAATATAAAAATCATAAATCAAGCCAAACTTTCCACACTGGACCTGTAAAGTCACCTTGCGCTTAAATATGTAGCAATACAAGTTTAACATACAAATATATATATATTTTTAGAAGGCAGCAAAACTGTCCAAAACATTTGTCAGAATGACATTTAAATGGAAAACACACGTTTTTCCTCCCACTACTGGCTAACAGTCAAGCATCACCATTTTGTATATATGCTTTTATAATATCCTGAGCTGCTGGAAACATTGCGGTTTTAAAGTAAAAATGTTTTGGGCACAATGCTGGACGTGACGACGTGTCCTAAAGTCGTTCCAGATGGATTATTTCTCTGCTCGTGCACAAAAACGTATAGAATCATTACAAAGTAAACGATTGCAATAAGGGAAAAAGACAGTGTTCTTCTCTTTGGTATGGTGTGTTTACAGGTTGGCACAAGCAGCCACCTAAAGTGCTCTCTGTGGTTCCGTTCACTGGTCCGGCTGTTAAAATGTGTCTCTCAGAGGTTTCAGATGAGGGCGAAGCAGCAACAATGATCCACTTCCTCCCAGCAGTGAAGCTGCACAGACTATTGGAGGTCGGACTTCAGGAATACCAAGTCTAAAAAAAAAAAGGGGAAAAAAGGACTGACGCAACACCAGGGGGCGATGCAGATAAACTGTATGTAAACGACATGATTATATGGCTCAATAAATTATAGTCCTGTATGGTCACAACGCGGATAGAATCCCGCGGTGGCTAAATCATCTGACGTGATGTAGAACAGTTAACGCTGTGGCTAGCTGAGGTTAGCGTGACGTTTCATTTTTTCCTCTGGACCATTGCTGTGTTCTAAAATCACACTTCAGTGCAGCACACTATCGTTCATCTTGGCTTGTTGTCCCAAATTCTGTACTGCATTCTGGTCTTCTTCAAATACTACATTTAAAACAACAACAAAAAATCAACAACAACTTATTAACCCTTCGGTAAGCCTTAGAATAGTCGCTGACCTAGCATACCTTAGCCACCAGAAGTAGGCGAGTGAATTCTCAATCAGAATCAATATGCTGATACGTGCAACATACCTTTGCACGTCGGATGCACGATACCTCCAAAGTTCAGAGGGAAATGTTACATTTTTTGGATTTCCAAAAGTCCGAAACGCGAGAGGAGAAATGTTAGATTTGGATCAGGAAGTGTGGAAGACGCCACCTACAGCTCAGAAAATACACGCTAACAACTGGGTTTGCTCCAAGGGAAGATGCTAACACAACACCAGCCATCCCTATGTAGCACACAGGTAGTCGGCTAATTACTATTACCTTTGCCGACTCGCAACGTAGCTTAATTTTGACTTTAACATCAGATTAGAAAGACATGTGGCTTGCTTGGAATGAGGTCACGCCACCTTGCTATGGTCTGACCTGGTCGGTTCTATACCACAGCAGTCATCGGGTCTCCTCGGCGTGCGGGTATTGGTTACGGGCAACTACCGCCAACTACCGTTGCTTTTATTTTACGGCCCCTGTGCTTGTGCCACTGCTGTGGCAGAGTTGTGCTGAATGTCCTGCCTTAATTCCATCTGAAGTACGTATCGACCCCACAATGTGCGAACAGCACCAGATGATTCTGTGATGATGATTCGGAGTGAGTGAATGATTCTCGGGAGCTGCTGCCGCTCGCACCTTGGCTGGGTTTCACCCGCGCGGCTCCGGCGGCTCCCCGGCTGCTCTGCTGCTGCAGAGTCTCTCCAGTGGCCGCAGCAGCTCGTCCTCCCTGGGCCGGTAGGGAACCACGAAGGCGTCCTCCTCCAGCAGGATGCGGTTCAGCGTGCGCTCGTGGTTGATGTGGCGGCGCGCCATCACAATGTACTGCTTCCCCAGCTCCAGCAGGGGGCAGTCACAGGTGTTGGGAGCCCACAGGAACTCGCGGTGCTCCAGACGGAAGCCGTTGCGGTAGGTGTGGAGGATCTGGACGTCGTACCGCGTCTCCTCGCCTATGTGCAGCTTCCCGAGGACTCGACCTCGGAAAACTGCCAGAAGAACACAGGAAGACAAAGTCAGAGGGCTACTCCAACAAAAAGAAGAAGAAAAAAAGAAAGAAAAGGGGAGAGAAAGAAGACTCCCAGTGTGATCTGGAATGCTGAGTTTACCGACCCTGAACTGCAAAACTGTGGGGATGAAACAGCATTCTGCTCTGACAAATATTAAAAGTTTGTGTTTTTCAGTTTGTGGTGTGGCGTTGTGGAATGTTCTCCACAGAGAATAAGTAAACAGAGTATAAATGTATGATAAGTGTTGGTGTTTTTTTTTTTTTTAGAATCTTTTAAACAAATCTACTAGCCTGAAAAAACCGGCTGTTTTATGGAATAGTCTGTAATTAATTGGGAATGTTAAAATTGGGATAGGTAGTATAGTCAAGAAAGAGGGAGACAGGAAGGAAGGAAAAAGGGAGAAAAGATAAACATAAAAAAACACAAAAAAATGTTATTGTGTTCAAGCAAATCATTTCCGGGCTGACACACTCAAGAGTTTTCACTGAACTGGCTTTCCGGAATGTCCCCTTGGTCGTGTTTGGAGTTGGAGAGCAGTGTCTCGTCACGCCTTCAGCAACAAAGCTGACAGTCTTTTAAATTCTTCCTCCCACAATCCAAAAACATGCATTTGAGGTGAATTGGAAACTCTTAAATTGTCCGTTGGTGTGTGTGAGTGCGAGTGGTTGTTTGTGTCCATGTGGCTCTGCGATGAACTGGACACTTGTTCAGGGTCGCCACTATTCATCCCCACCATCCCACCTCCCCCTCCCCGATGTCATGTCTGGGGCTTTGTGGTTCAGATAATGAAGTAGTTCAACAGTTTATGTAAGACAAGTAAGAACATCTTAATCATCTGTCTGAACAAAAGAATAAATTCATCATCATAGGAGGACACGATGGACACGTTCCAGCTGAGCAAAGCTCAAAGGTTCAGACTCACCAAAGTCCTTCTGGCAGTACTGTCTCCTACGTTCTCGTCTTCCTTTGACCCGCAGGCACTTCCCACAATGCCCTGCAAACACAGCGGCAAAACGAGGTTCATTGGCCTTTACCCTGTTCCTTGTCTCGGACACTTTCAATTTCAGCAGCTACTGGCAGCTTCTCCCTGTCCAGGGACAACATTTTGAAAGGGCGACGGAGACGGTCCTTCCTAATTTCACCATGGGCGCGGAGTTTCGAATGTTCCCGTGTCGTCAAAAGAGCGGAACCAAAATGAAAGGAATGTCTGGGTGTGAAAGTATTGGGGCTGTCAAGCGATTAATGCGATTAATCGCATTTGGATTTGCATGTTTAAAAACTGTTCTTTTTCCTTTCTATGTCCATATTTATGAAAAGCAATTCTTACCAGAGTGTCCTCATTGGGAACCAAATGAAGACAAGAAAGAAAGCATTTCCTCCTCTTCATTACATACTCATTTTGTTGAATGACACAAGTCAAGAACACTTTAAATATAAACCCGGAAAACCACGAGGGAGAATCTGTCCTACACTGAATCAAGCATCTGATGCTAACTGTTCAAAAAAATAAAAGTGAAAGTTAAAAACACCTTCAGGAGGCTTAAGTCAGAGCCAAACGCCGACGTGATGAGACGTCAAGTCGAATGAAAAAACAGTTGGCGGACAAGCAGAAGACGGCAAGCCTACTTCCAGGTGAGGGCTGAGGCAGCAGGTTCCGCCGGGTGTCGTCCTCTCGCTCCAGACGAGGCAGCTGGACACGCTGCTGCTGCTGCTGCTGCTGCTGCTGCTGCTGCTGCTGCTGGTGGCTGGACTGGCGCGGCGGCTTCGCAGGCCTTAAAACTGGAAGAAGGAAATTGGCGCTTCACGGTCTGCAAGTTGACATGGAGTTGTCACGCCTGAGCTCAAAGCATTTGTATCTCGTTTGCTACACACGTTTTGTTGAGCGGAGACCTCGAGAGCGTCTGCACATAAATTTCTCAACATTATCAATACTTTCCTTAAAAAGCTGTCGTTAAGACCCAATGAAGAGCCTGTTTACGCATGAGATTCTGACGACAGGAGAAGTCAAAGGCTCCACTTACACCAGGGAGGTCTGCTGGTGGCTGGAGGAGCCCTGGTGGTGCTGGTGGGGCTGGTGGTGCTGGTGGTGCTGGTGGAGGGCTGCTCCCAGGGCAGGAAGTTGGCCGTGTGGTGCACCTGACGCAGCGGACTCCTCCTGCCGTGGTAGAGGGCGTACTGGTCCGGAGGCAGCCAGTACTCGTACTCGATGTCTGGGTTCCTGTCCGTCGCCAGCACCTGGACGGAACGTGCTCGTGAACTTGTAAAACTTGTTTTTGTGGAGGTGGAATATCAGGACTTTGGAGGCCCGACCTGGGACAACCTCCTGACCATGCCCAATGTCTCTTTTTCCACCCACTGAAGCCTCCAAGACTCGAAACGTGCACCTTGTCTGGGGGACCGAGATCAAAACTCTCTGTGTCTCCAAGTCGCCAGGCAGCCCAGACTAAATTAAAGGCCATAAAAGTGAGCTAACGCTAATTTCAACGTCTTCTCGTGCAGCTGCGGTCCAATTAAAGTCAAAGTGAGTTCCCCGCTTGCTGCTCTTTCAACAGCTGTTTCGCAGCACATCTGCATTTAATCAAACGTATCTAACCCCCAATTTCCCCACTTTGCACGTAAAACACCTAATGATTAGCAGAAGAACATCGACAGGAGGGCAACACACACTATCTGGAAATCAAGAAAATGACCGAGTTCTTTTCCACGTGAGCTGCTTAAGCACTTTCAGTACACGTTTGCTTGAAGCCTCACCATTAGGTGCAGGTCTTCCCTGGTGGGTCCGGGAACCTCGAAGCTCTCCCAGGTGTCGGCCGAGCGGCGGTACAGCAGCTTCGTCCCGGCGACGTTGTACTCGCCTGGGATGCTGATCTTCCAGTTGCCATTGATCACAAACTGGGAGCGGCCATTCTGGAGGGCTGGTAGAGAGAGACGGAAGGTTCTGGAGGTCTGGTCTTTTACATCGTAACATGCACCACCAGGCTCAGCTCGTACATCCCTTATCAAGCGGATGTGAACAACAGAGAGGCTTCAAGGTCCAGAATGTAAAATTTGGCCTGATCTTTTTATTGGTAAAAGCTTTATATACTGCCCATATATACATTAATGAGTGTATACTCACAGTACAATAACAGTAATATAGTTTTCCTACTAATAGAACAATTCTTATTGATATATAAGAATGAACGGATAGCAAGGGTCTTGCTCCCAGTTACAGTAGCTGCCATCCTGTGCCACCATATTTCTAAGGAAGCCTGGTGTGGGTGTGTGCGTTTCTTAATTAGGGTAACTGCAGAGGTCTTCAAAGAAACCAACAAAGAAGAAGGTTCACGAGATATCCAGGTTTGTGTGTGCAGGCCACCGTAGCTCACTGGCAAGCTCGGGAGAGGGAGAGAGCCTGAAAGACGCTGCAATCTAAAATGTAACCACTCAGTGTCGCTGTTTCTTCTTCAAAACCTTTAAACATTACACACTTAACCTTGAGCGGCTAGCAGCTAATGTTGGTATAAGGGCCGTGAGAAGTCATTTATTTGTCTTCCCGACTTTAGAGTGTCCACTTAACCTGTGAAACAATAACTACATCTACATCTACACAAGGATCTTTCGGGATTTTTAAAATGACTGCAAGCCTACTTGATGCTAGCCAGTTTAGCAAAGATGCTGCAATTTGCTCAGTTTCTTCTTCTAACTTGTCACTTATGCACAGCGCAGAATTGTAAATATTTGTACTTCATCCTATTGTAATTGTTCATAATGCATACATACATAATATATAATTGTTTTAGTCTCTGCAATTCTGTGTCCTCGTCCTCCTTGACGTTGTTGCTTTTCTGAATCAGACGCCCTGAAGGGTTTCTGATTTCCTGCCCGCTCACGTCACGCTTCACTCCAGCCGCGACAGCAGGGAGTGAGTCGAACGCACACGTCCGCGTTGGCCGTTGATTAGTCCTGAACACGAGCTGTGTGGATCGGTCTCCACACACACAGGAACCTGGCAACTGGCTAAATGTGACAGCTGTGTCCCCCTCGGCGCCACCCTGGGACTTTCCATGCTGTGTGAAATGGAAACCAGCAGACTTAACTGCACCGTCACGGCGGTCACTGCGAGCCTTTATTAGCTTCATCAGCGAGAGAAGCTTCAGGAGCAGGATTTATTTTGCCTTTTGTAAACAAGGACGAGAATAGAGGCCCTTTGTTATTGTAATAGGGGGGAGGAAGAAAAACCCACACATGGCTGGTCCAGAGACTAGATAAGCCCCGCCCACTCCATTGGCTCGTCTCTGGGAGGAGGACGTTAGCAGCGATGACTGAAGAATCGATAGATTACCGTTTAATCGCCGCTTAGAATTTACTTAAATAAATAAAGCGAACGATCAAAAATTGAAAATTGAAATGGAAAATTCGGCAGTTCCTTTGTGATGGTCTTGCCAGTCCACACGAGGGCGCCGTCTGCCTCTGAGCTACGTGTCCAAAACGAGACGACACCGACGCTCAAGATGCCGGCTGCATGCACTCGTGTGTATGTGTGTGTGTGTGTGTGTGTGTGTGTGTGTGTGTGTGTGTGTGTGTCTTACCGAGATAATTCCTGCTGTTATCCGTCACCCGGATGTGAGTGGCGCCGGCTGGTATCATGGTCACCTGGTTGTAGCCGAAGGGTCCGCCTGGCACAGTGACAGGACTGTCAGAGGTTATGCACACACAAGAGTCCACACACACACACACACACACACACACACACACACACACACACACACACACACAGACACACACTGGACCAAGAACAGTTTCACAACCCAGCGATACCATGAGGCCGCGGGCGGAAAAAGCCTCCACTGAGGACGTTGAGCGTTATGCGTGTCGCGGGTCCTACCTGCCTGCAGGCCGTCGCTCTGGTACACACTCCTGTGGTGCAGACAGGTGGTGTTCTGTCCTCCACACACCATGCAGGCGTCCTCCTGCTGTTTGGAGCCCAGGATGGAGTCGCAGCCGGGCGTCTGCACGACACACACACACACACACAGCAGATCAGCGTTAGCTACGGCCAGGGGGTCACGTGTTTATAAAGTATTTGTTATTATAAAGTATTCTGTTGTAAAGTTTTATAAAGTATTTTTTTTTTTTTTATATATATTTTTCCAATGTGCGAATTGGAATTAAAGGTCCAGTTTGTAGTATTTGGCCTGATTTACGATTTTTACATCGGTAAAAGCTTCATATATAAGCATAAATACATTAATAAAAGCGTATAGTTTATTACTAGTACTAGTACTATAAAAGTCATTTGGTTTTCCTACCCTTCGAACAGTTTTCATACATAAAAGAAATTAGAATATACATAGAGCAAGGAAGCCTGCTGTGGACATTCCAGCTGCCTGACATTAGGGTAAAGGTGGAGTTGTCATCTAAAATGTAACCACTTGATGTCGCTGTTTCATCTCAACATCTCCAAATATTACACACTTGACCTTTAAATGCAGGAAACAAAGAAAACCGTCTTGTCAGTGCCCCCCCCGGTGTCAGCGAGCAGTACGGCAAACAGGGTCTGCGCGTCAGCCAAGTGTTCACATTGTTCACAGAGAAAATTTCAGACTTCCTATTGGTGCGATCGCGACGTTCGGCTGAGTTAAACTGAACTGCGTACTGAAGATAAATCGAAGCCACGTCGTGATTTTTGCGGGCTAACAGCGCTGAGCAGGCCGGACTTGGATGCTTGATGGCGCTCAGCCAGGTTGCAGTGGCAACTTTTTGCCGACGGCTCAGTGGACGATGTCAGGAGCTTTTTAAACAACAGCCTCCGCAACCCAGAGCCCAGAAAACACAGAAAACACAGAAAGGCTCCAAAGAACAAGTCTGTGTTTTTGGCAGCAGGAAGCGAAACCTTGATGACGGGGCAGCGTGGGGCCCCAGACTGTGCAAACACTTACAGCCTGCTGAGTGTTTGTCATGTAAATACATCCATCGCACACGGACTGTCGGAATGTTAAAGAATGAAAATATGCTGTATTGGAGTTAATTCATCAAAATAAGCAGCAGGTGGAGCCGTTCCTTATTCTGAATGAACAAACCTAATGGTTTCAATATTTGAAACACACACACACACACACACACACACACACACACACACACACACACACACACACACACACACACACACACACACGTCGCCATCTGCTTTATGTTCCGTCTCTGTATTACCTTGTACCTTGGCCAATCAAGTCAAAGGTCAATGAAACCACTTATTCACAACCACATGCTTAATGCAGTGTGCATGTGCGTACACACACACACACACACACACACACACACACACACACACACACACACACACACACACACACACACACAAATATATGTGAATGCACACATCCACTCCCTCCACCCATTTCCCCATGGAGCACACGCATGCACTGAGTTGAGCATGACGCGTGTAGATGTGTGTGTGTGTGTGTGTGTGTGTGTGTGTGTGTGTGAGGAGAGTGTCTGCATAATGAGCTGTGAGGCTAGCAGAACGCACCGATGGCCGATCAAAAAATCTCTGATGATGACGTTGCGCAATCAGTACGCAACAACACGTTTCTACCAGAGAGGGCGCTAATTTCCAAACTATGTTACACACACACACACACACACAGACACAGAGTCCACTCACCAGGCAGCGTCCGTTGACACACACGGCTCCGGGCTCCTTGTCGCAGGCGGTGCCATCGAGCACGTGGCCAAAGTTGTAGTAGAAGTTGTGGCCAATGGCGAGGCAGCTGAGTTCACAGGGGTTCGAGCCTGGCGGAGGAGAAATTGAGCCAGAAGTTTTTCTTCGTCCGGCTTTACGATCCATGCAACTCAAATTCCATAATCCCATAATTTCACGCTGCCCATTTTCTCATCTCAAATGAATCGGCCAGCGTGGCATGACTCATCAAATCCATCATATCGTATGCATGAAAAATGCTGCAGCAGACAAAGTAAAAGTTGGGGTTTTCCGATTGCGGTGGAGGTGACTGACTGATCAGACACTCTGGACGACTGGGAGGATTCACTTTTTCGGGTGGGGGAGGAGCGTGACCTCACTGACCTCCATGAAACGTGGTCCACCTGAAGGAGGTTCCTGCCACCAGCGGACGGTCATTGAAGGCAGCACACTGCATTTCCCTGAAGTCCTCTGAGTTCGGGGGGCACTCCTGGTGTGACACACACAGACACACAGACACACACACACACACAAAGAATGAGTACACCTTTTTGCGCAGTTTACGACAGAATCTATTTTCTTCCTCTGCTAATCAGCGCTCCGCTGTTTCAGACGGCTTTAGACATCAAATGGCTTCTTGCTTGGCTAAGCTGGAACTAAGCTAGCTCAGTCGGCTAATCCGCCAGAAGAAGAGAAAGTTCCCCACTAATCTGCTGCCAACGAGGTGCGTGTCATGTCGAGTCAAACGGATTACGGCGTATGGAAAGAGACGCCGCTGTCGAGCCGCAGGTTCACGGAAGGAATCACGTCCGCATGCTCGGCAGTGCGTCGACTGAGTGAATCCCGGCCAGTTCCTCTCATGTTAACGCGCCTGTAAATTTCCACTAACTCCGCCCACCACAAATGCTGCGAAGTGCAATTGCCATCCATAATTTGCAAACATCTGCATCACTGTCACAGTGTTTAGACCGTGGCCCAAATCTGATTTATTCGGCCGTCTGTGAGCGGCATCCAATCCAATCCAACAGCATAATTCCAATCTTTTCAGATGCGATCCAGCCCACTTACAATGTGCGGTCCAGATTCCAATACGCATCTGACATTTTGCAATACGACTGCTGTCTGACCGGCCAGGTTGCCTTTGTCCGACCTTTACGTTACAATCCTGCGTCCCAGGAGGACGAGGGAACCAGGCCCCCAGAATGCAATGTGGCCCATTGACTTCAATGGAGTTTCTCACTCGGTGCATGCACCAGAAAAGTCCACCATATTGAATTGGCTTCTGGGTTACTCCTGCATTATGGGGATCCATAGAGCATGTAGCAGTAGTGTCACTTCCCATCATGCCTCTGTCACTCACGTGATACATCAGGTCGAATCAGCCAATCAGAACGAGCCGAGACACAGCAGCACATACGACTGGGGTTTCTGGTGATTTTCTGGCCTTTATACATTTTTTACAATCTACAATAGAAAAATGTATTATGAACCATTTTTGGGTCAGAAGTCGACCTGCCAGCCATTTTACAGGCGTTTCTTTTTGTAATGTGGTCCATCTATGGTTCATAATTCAAACTGACAGATGAAACATTTCAAGTGTAATATGTGATTTCTCAAAAAGAAATTGCTGTATGAAACGTAGCCTGAGCCCACAACAAACCTTGGTGTTGCAGATCTTGTACTGTCTGGCATCTCCTGCACAAGGCCCACCCACCGGGTTCCTGTACAAAGAGCAGCAGAAAAAAAGGGAAAACTAGCAGGAGACGGCACATGCGTGGAATGGGCTCCTCGTAGTTCAGGTCCGACTGATCATCACCTTGTGATGCAGGTGCGCGTCCGGATGGAGGCGCCGCTGCCGCAGCTCCGCGAGCAGACGGACCAGCCGCCCCACATCGCCCACTCGTTCCTGAAGTGAAGTTGCCGCCGGGCACGGGCAGGACGAGCCGAGGAGGAGGGCAACTGGGCGGACGGACCCCACGCAGAAATCCAAGACTGGAAGGGAAACGGCAGGAGTGTTAGCGTGCTGCTCGCCTCTGAGTTTGGGAACCGGCGCCACCTACATGTTTCTGTTTGTTCATGAGCAAGACTGGAGCCTCACTGAAAAGCCTCTTTACTTTACCAGCACTGGCCGACTGGGGCGGTTTTCAATGAATGCAGTGTTGCCCACTCCCCAGTAAGAAAAGTAGCTATTGGCCGTCCTAAAAGTCGCTGAATGACATCATCACACCATTTTGCTTCCGCAACATGCGGCAAATAGAGCATGTAGCAGTAGTGTCACTTCCCATCATGCCTCTGTAACTCACGTGAAGCATCAGGATGCGTCAAGCCAATCAGAACGAGCCGAGACGCAGTAGCACGTACGACGCTGCAACGTCACAAAGGGAATAAACTATTTTCTTTGGGGTTTTTTTTGCCTTTTTGTCATATTTATCATATAGATTAGATTTAGATTTATCATATGGTCATCATGTGGTCTGATGGTGAAACATGCTTTTTGGGTTTCGCTGGGTTTTGGTTGCAGTACCTTGAGTAGCTACTAGGAAAAAAAAAGAAAAAAAAGAGAAAAGAAAATCACTGCACTGTCATATTGGCAGTCTGGAGTCCAATTCGTATTATACATCCATGGACTGAATGAGAGAGGAATGTTTAGAACCTCCTCCTCCACAACACATGAGCGTGTAGGAAGAACGGCACGTGGTTTCACATCCAAATCTCTTTCCAAACACCAAAAGAAAAGAAAAAGAAAAATCTCAGTATTTGTCAATAATAGAAAAGGCAAAAATGCAGCCATGGGCCGGGATGTGACGGCTTTAACACCATGGTCATGACTCTGTGGGTCCACCAAACATCACCAGTCTTCCAGAAATAAGTGCATGATTCTGTTCAGTGAACAGTGTTCAAGTGTCAGAAGACGAAACAGCCCTTCTCGACCTTGTTGATTCACTGATTAAGGAGTTGGAGACATGCCAGTGAAGCCGCAGGGTCACGTCGACTTGAGGATAGTAAAGCAACAAAACAAGGTTCGAGAATATCATGATTGTGACTACTATTTATTTATTTATTTATTTATTTATTTATGTGTTGGTATCACTATGACACCATTATGAGTATTAAATACTGTTTAAAGATTCAGTGTGTAAAAATGTGGCTTGATTTATGATTATTGTATTGGTAAAAGCTCAACATACTGCCCATAAATACAATAATAAAAGTGTATACCTGCAGTACAATAAAAGTCATTTGGTCTTCGTACCCTTAGAAAGGTTCTAATATATGTAAGACTCTACATAGAGCAATAAGGGTCTTGCTCCCAGTTAGCTGCCATCTTGCGCCACCATTTTTTAAAGAAGCCTGCTTGACAGTGCCCTAAATACGAAACGTGCTGTCAGGCGGGCTTCCTTGAAAATTTTCCACACTGGACCTTTAATTTATTGGAAATAATTAACAGCAAATTCAAACAGCCACCTTCATTTTTTCAGTTTTTCAGTTTTTCTGTGCGATTTATGATTTTTTATTTCCCTCTCTCTCTGTCCCTCTCTCTCTGTCTCTCTCTCTCTCACACACACACACACACACACACACACACACACACACACACACACACACACACACACACACACACACACACACACACACACACGGGGACTCTGCATCATTTTCCATGGCAGGGTCACATGAGGTCGCCCTCATTAGCGTCACCGCCGGCCAAATTAGTGGTGATAACAGTTGGAGATGAGGTCAGTCGGCAGTCTGCTGGAATGAAAGTGACATTTGACCTTTTACACCCTCCTTCAGACACAACCTCCTCCTACCCTGCCTGCCTGCCTGCCAGCCAGCAGCTCTGGTGCCTGAAGGGAAGCTGCTCCAGGGAGACACACACCGACAAACAGAAAGTTTCAAAGTCAGCCGGCCACAGTTCAAGTTCGGCCTGCTCCCTCGTGACATTTGACCCCCTCCACCTGAACTCTTCCTTGCTTCCCCCGAGCAGCTTGAAGCTCACTGAAGCTCCTCAGGCCTTTGCAAATTTAGAATTCCAGCTGGTTCGTGCTTTTCCAGTTGGATTCTTCATGAGAAACAGCCGAAAATGTGAACCACACAGGGAGGTTTCACTCATGTTGTGTACAGTGGGGCAAAGAAGTATTTGGCAGCCACCGATTCTGCGAGATGTCCCACTTGAAAAGGCGGGAGAGGTCTGTCATGTTCATAGTTACACTTCGACTGTGAGACAGAATGTGAAAAAAGTTTTTGATCAGAAACAAAAGTTCACCTCAATACTTTGTAATGTAACCCTGGTTGGCAGTGACAGAGGTCAAACACTTTCACTTCCTCAGACGTCCACTTTCTAAAACCAACTAGTGTAATACACCCATATGTGGCCTTTTTTATTTTATTTTGAAGGTTTGACTTTCTCTCATATGCATTCTGGGTTCTCTTTGTTTTATATCCCTATAAGATTACGTTGCTTTTATTTTGAAGGTTTCACCACCTGACTGACTTCCCGACTTTTCACCTCCTTAATTCTGACAGATACGGTTTACGGTTTGAATAAAGGAAGGGTTTTGATCACTGCAAATGTAAACTAAGTATTGACATTGATAACAACCTTTATTGATTATGAATATTTAATCAATCATGTATTCTTTTTGGATTTTGTTATTTGATTGATTGATTAATTGAAGTGTTGCTCCCAGCGTTGTTGCACAGCAATCGCCCCATAAGGGACAAATAATGCCATTGATTGATTGATTGAATGATTGATTGACCGACTGACTGATAGGCAGGTGGTGCTGGTGTCACTGCGGAGGACTTACGCTCTGCGAGGTGGACGGGCCGGCGGCAGCGAGCAGCAGCAGGGCAGAGGTCAGGGCCTGGCACGCGCTCAGCCTCCTGGAGACACAGGGGACGAAACAAGCAGAGGTCAGTCGCTTCCAGCCGAGCGCCGCCGCCCCCTACAGGCAGGAGGAGGAGCGGAGAGCAGGAGGGGGATGGAGCAGGGGTGAGGGGTAGTGGGGGGGCAGGGCAGGTCTTTAGGTCGCTGCTAATATCCACAAATAATCCAAACCGCCCGCGGTGGAGGGGTCGAGGTGAGGAATGCCCTCCCCCCCCCGCCGCCGCCCCCCTCCCACCCCCCCACCTTCATCCACCGAGTATCATCGCTCACCCGCCACGCCCCTGATTATCTCCCCCGCGGAAATCCCCTCGTCCACTGGCGTGCTGCGCCGTCAGACGTGCAAAACACACAGGACCCCCGCCGCCCGGACATCAGGCGCTTTTATCTCACTAATTATCTAAGTAAGCTCCATCAGGACGGAGCCCCGCTGCCGCCAGAGCCGCCAGAGACGCCGCCGTTGGAACCAGCAGAGAATGGCCCAATCGGGCCTCATGGTTTACCAGTGAGAAAATATCCTGTTGCACTTTTTCATTCAGAAAAAAAAAAACAAAAAGCATGGGTGCAGTGCCAACATGCAACCACACGCTAGCTTTCGAATTGCAGTTTATTCCGCAAAATTGAGGCTGCTTGTCGACAATTTTGACACAGCGCAATTCCACCACAAACACTTATTTTTTGGTCTTCAAAATTTGTTAAACATACGAAAACTTTAAATTTGCATTGTAAGTACAACCCTCTTACCCTCTTTCCCAAATCTGCCATCCAAAGTCCTTGCTCCTGTTTTTCATTGTTGTGTACTTACTGTGCGTGTATAAATGCATTGTCTATATCTGTATATCTCAATACTATAGTTCATTTTCTTTTTCTACTGCAGCACAACCAAACTGTAATCATTAATAGTTCTGACCAGTGAGTCATTATTGAATGTTGACACTTTTAATAACAATAATAATAATAATAATAATAATAATAATGTTATTTTGTACATTATTTTTCTCTGTGCCAAAAATGAAAACACCGACCTCAAAGCCATGGTCCTCTAAAATAATCTCCTTCTAAAATATCAAAAACTTTTATGTTGAACTGCAAAACAACAGAGTTCAAATAGCACCACTTCAATCAACAACAGCTATAATAAATAATAAGTGAATGACTTTGAACGGAATTTGTATCTTTTAAAGTAACCAGGGTGTTTTTCTAATGTAAGAAGTTGAAAGTCCAGATATTTGCGTCCAAACGGAGGGAGTCAAGGTAAAAAGTCATCAGAAAAAGAAATACTCAAGGAAAGAACAGATACCTGAAAAATCGACTTCAGTACAGTAACAAAGTATTTGTACTTAGTCACTTCCCACGGTTGCTCACCAGAGGGACGAGTCTCCTCTTAAGTCACTTGCTAGCACCACCTCTGGCCGCAGCTGCTGGCCCTTCATGCTTTTTCTTTTTTGGGGGGCGGATATCTGTGTCTTTTCATCCCGTGGAACTGCGAGGGAAAACAAACTCTGACCTTCTCCATTTCCTCTCATTTATCAGGCCGTTCCGTTGCCCCCCCCTCTGTATCTCCGCCGCCCTTGGGCTCGGCCCCGGGTCAACAGTCGCCCCCCTCGGTCCAATTAGACGATACACATCTCGGACTCGCTTGGCTGCGCAGATCCTCCCTTCAGCTGCCGTCCCGGCCTTACATGGGCGAAGCCAGAGAGGGAGAGGGAAGGTCGCCGTGACCCGGAGAGGAGGTAAAGTCACGCATCATGTTTGATCTCGACAGGACGGACGTCTCGGGTTCGGAGTGACTCGCCCCCCTTTGTTTCCAGGAATAAAAAGGAAATACAATATTATTTCCCTTCATGATATAAATTATTTCTCTCTTGATCAGTCCTGGCTCCAAGTTCAGCTCACACGCCTCAGATAATTCCCTTTGCACGGATAGTGTTGTTACATGTGTGAGAGGCCAGCTGTGGCCCCGCCCTCCCCTCCTGGAGGTCACCAAGGGTCGCACCCCCCGACCCCTCCCTCCTCGTTAGCCCTGGGGGGGGAAATGGCTTTAATCAGCAGCTAGTTTGTAAGTTTGTTTGTTTGTTTGTTTGCCTGGTGGTGGCAGCGAGGGCCGGAGGGGGTGGGGTGGGCGGGGTGGGGTGGGGGTGACAACCCCAGTGGCCCCGCCCACCTCAAAGTGTCCCCTAAGCTAATCATCTTCATCTAGGTGTTGCCATCGTTGCACACATGTTGATTGCTGGTCATTAAGTGCGAGTCTAATGACTGGATGAATTTTTCCCGCTTCTCTTTGATATTTTTCCCTTTTCGAGGATGGATTTGTTGAAGTGAACGTCAGAGCCTCAGACTACGGTGGCCGACAAGGGCCAAACACAATACAACTGCCTAATGCCCCTTAGTTGGTGAAAACAGCTGCAGGTATGGAAACAATGCACATTTACAAACACAAACACAAGTCTAAACAAAGTATGAAGAGAGGATTGTGGTGCAAACGGAAAAAAAAACACGCTGCAAGACAAAAAAAAACATATCTAAACATGAAATGCGCTGCAAATAGAGAAGCGATGCAAAACACAACAGATGCAAACCAAGAAAAACACATGCAAATGACAAAAACTCTGCATAAACCAGTCAATACACGGGAGGAATCCAAACCTGCAGGGGGCGCTCTTAGCGGAACAGCTCAATGGAGAGACACACAGGTAGACCGAGGACGGCTGACTACAACGTTTTGAGTAGAAACTGGCATGAAATATACTCGAATAAAAGTCGCACTTTCCCACTGTTGTTTGAAACACCGTCAGTCAGCCGTCCTCGATCTACCAAAGGATGAAGTCATCCCCTCATGCCTTTTTCAAAATGTTAATCATCATTATCATCATCATCATCAGTGATAAACATTGCTTTTGAAAATGTGATCCAGAATGATACTGTTGGAAAATAAAGGGTGCTTTCACAATTTGTCGAATCATGAACTGGCCATTAAAATAAAGCAACTTGGCAACGAGGTGGCAACGAGGATCAATATTAACGTTGTGCGTCACTCATTACATATGTTTCAAAATTTAGCAGTTTCAGCTCATCATGGCCTCCATTCCACAAACTCACATTATTCTTAGGAAATGTTTTAATGAGGAGCCAGTTCGTCTAATCTATCAATCACAATAATCAATCACAGACAAATTTCAGTTTTTTGGCAGTGAATTTCTTCTTTTTAACTTCAATTTCGAAACTGAGAAAGCTGTGGGAAATCTGCCTCTTAAAGAGAAGAAACCAAAGAGTCGGCCTGAGTTTAAACACGTTCAGCGTCCACCTGTCAGACGCACGACACCAACAGCTCCCCCTGCTGGCTGGCTGACTGACTAGTCAGGTGCAGAAAGTCAACAGAAGAAGAAAGAGACACGTGGGACAGGAAGAATAATCTTCTCTGGGTGGAAGGGGGGGGGGGTTGCTGGCCCCATAAAGACGCTGGGATGGCGGCTGACCTTTCCCCAGCCTGGCTGATCATTCCCGGCTTAACGACGTGAACCCGGGAACCTCCAGCTGACACGCCCCGGCAGCCGGGAGGCTCGCGGCTCCTCAACGCCCTGCACAAACAAAGCGCCGGCGTCCGAGGCTGCTGCAGGTGAGACCGTCTGCTCGGCCTCTCACACACACACACACACACACACACACCCAAAAGCAATCTGTCTCTGCGGCCGCCTTGACCTTTGACCTTTCCGCCTGCCCACCAGAGCCTGGTGGCAGCGGTGCTGGTGGTCCGAATACACTGACACAAACGTTGGCAGATGTCGGGTGTGAGGCCCCCCAGGCTCGGCTCGGCTCTGGCCAGCAGCCCCCCCCCACCGGGTCACGTCCACATTCACCAGAGGAGGAGGGGCTTCTCTGAGGGCTTCTCAGCAGCGAGGCCTTTGTGGCGCGGCAGATGCCAGCCCCTCCCCCACCCCAACCCCTTCCCAGACGCAATAAAAACATCAGGCTGAATAAAAAAGGCCAAGAAGCGTTTTTTGTTTCAGGACGGTTTTGTTCTTCGGACAGGATTGTGGGAAAGGACGGACAAAAGAAGGGCGAGTGTCAGGCGTCGCGGTGGTGGTGGTGGTGGTGACGTTGCTTCCAACGTAGTCTAGTGTAGTCTAGTTTATTGTAGTGGGTATACTCTGATCTCCCCACCCACCGATCGTACGCAGCTGTCTGGCCGCAGCTACTTCAAAACAACAACAAACACAGTTTCAGCGATCAAGTGCAAAAAGTGGCGCTAACACAAAAATAAATCCTCGAAAGCGGCACCAAAGCAATGGCAGACGCTCAAACCGTTTAGAACAGTGGTCTCCAATCCCCGGCCCGCAGACCGGTACCGGTCGGTGGGTCATTTGGTGCCGGGCCGCCAAGAAAGAATAAATGACTTAGGTTACTTTACTTTATTATCTGAGTCTGAACGATGTTTTGTTAGGAAAAATTGACTGGATTCTCTCTGTTACATCCGTCTAATGGCTCAACTCTTGTCGCACATCAAGGCCCCTGTCTCCGGTCTTAAACCTACGAGCTAGCTGGTGAGCAAAATTAGTGAGAAAAAAAAGTCTTTGGAAAGTTTCTTTTGCGAAGGGGAAAAGTCCCAGTGAGGAGACAGAAGAAAAGCCAAGGACTTACAAGAAAAAGAAAGCAACATTTAACAGACAATAACAGTGGTCCAAATGAAAACATGGATTTTATCTTGACAGGAGGATTCCTACGCAATATGCGGCGACCGGGTCTATAATGACGCAACGAAGCCTTCAAAACTGCTTCACCACTTGGAGACCAAGCACCTGCATAAATAAAAAGCATTTAGAAAGAAAAACATATGTTACTCTTGTTATGTTGTTGTCGCTATGTTAAGAGGACGCTGCTAATAAAGTTGCATACAAGAACACAGTTGCTTCACATTTATCATATTTAGAAAATACCACAGTTTCCATGCCGGTCATTTATCGTTTAACCCTGACAATGATACCATTAAACCGGTCCATGGTGCAAAAAAGGCTGGGGACCGCTGGTTTAGAACATAAAACATCCTTTTTAATCGCATATTTAAACGGGAAAGTGAAGTGAAGTGTTAAAAAAAATAAACATACTGATACGTATCTTTGCGCATATGGTAATTGGGAACCTTTTCAAGCGCATACCTGCGTATCACGTAGACTACACCACTGGTTGCTTCACTCCACCCCCAAACCGATCACAACCTCCGCCCACCACCACCGAACCGACTCGCTCCGCCAAAGCCGAACGGCGTCATACCTCGGGGATTATCAGATTATCTGACTCAGGCCGGCTCGTTCACTCGCCCGCCGTCTGACAGCGTGAAGAGGCACGCCGGGATGTGATTAGAACATTTTTTTTTTCCAGAGAGCAGACGCAACCCAGCGTTGCCTCGGCGACCGCCACAAACACCTGAAGTCGTGTCCGGGCTGTGACGGTGCCCATCAGCCTCTAATCCACAAATTTGCATCTATGAATTACCAAGGGCTGTCAAACGATTAATTTTCAAAATCGCGATTAATCGCAGAATCTTCATAGTTGCATGTGTAAAATTCTGTCACCTAGCATTTCAAGGCAGTTTTAACACCATATCGTAAAGTGATTCTTTCCAGAAGTCTTAGGCCGGGTTCACAACGGACGGGAAGCGCCGCATGCCCACGAAAATTGTGTGCGAGCCCTCCGCTACTTCAACTGATTAATGCGTTAACGCTGAGAGCTTTAACTGAACCTTTTCTGTAGACACTTTGAGACCGAATGGCTCTTTTTCCAAGTGCGATACATCCATATCGTCGCGTTAATCCATGTTACACAGAACAGTGGTTTTCAAAATGGGGCCCGCCAGGGGGCGCTAAGGGGGCTGCAGGAAATTGGAGAGAAGATAAGAAAAAAGAAATCCAAACTAGTGTCATCTGTCTGTGTTTGTCTGACTTCCACACACACACACACACACACACACACACACACACACACACACACACACACACACACACACAAATGCAATTGCACAATAGTTGGATATCCGCGTGACATCTGTGTTTTTTTTATCTGTCTAAACTTTGTTGATAAGTTTAAGAAAAACAATGTTTAATACAGTGTTGAAAACAAGTTAGTTGGTAGCATTCTTATTCTAAACTAATGTCACCAATGTTGACTAGAGAATAAAAGTTAAAAAATAAAAACCTTCGAAAAGTTGATTTTTCTTTACACATTTTGTAGCATTTTCTGGTGATTTGCAAAGTCCCTGCCCAAACACTAATGCTGTTTGGGGGGCCGTGATGTAGAAAAGTCTGGGAACCCCTGGGCAAGAACACAACATAAGACGTGACACAGCACAGGGAACTGATGGAGGGTGGCAATGACACAGCACTACAACCAAGAGTGCCATGACAGCATCCGACATGCCACGATTGGATAACAATTCCTAAACGTTCCAAATCCTACTCCTCCTCTACCGCTTCTTCAGAGGAATCACTCCTCCTCCTCTCCCCTCAAGGAAAAACAAAGGTTCTTCCCAGCAGGAAATGACATCATGACACGCAGGATTGGGTGGGAGCGGTGGGTGTGGAGCGATAAAGCTCACTGTTCCACGTTGAGAAGATTAAAATCTGTGCAATGACTGTGTCTCCATCAAAAAGGCCTCGTGAGAGGTGGACGGGAAGTGTCCCTGAGTCAGATCTCCTGGGCGTCCACAAACTGTCCACAGACTCCCAGAGCAGCACCGAGGAAACGTTTGGAAAGTGAAGAGAAAACGCCTGGAGGAACCTTCCATCCGTCACATTGCAAGCACACCAATCAGATTCCTTCTCTAGCTGCGGCGCCCACCGTTGGGAGGGGCCACAAGGCGGCTGGCGATGCTGGTGTCGCTGGCGTCCATCAACTTTTCGGACTAAAAACTGGATCATTGTCAAATGTGATGTCACATCATTTTTTTATATTGACCTGACCAGCTGCCTCACTGCCGAAAAAAATCATTACGGTGGATCTTTTCATCTCAGACAATCCAAACTTGTCAGCGGGGCAGCTGCCCAGTGAGGTCACACACACACACACACACACACACACACACACACACACACACACACACACACACACACACACACACACACCCCAACTGCAGGCCACCATCTGCTTTATGTTCTGTTTCTATTGCACTTTCCTCTGCCAATCAAGTCAAAGGTCGATGAAACCACTGATTTGGAAAAAAAAAAATCAAGACAATTTACAAATTCAGAGACACAGATTTGCATCCACAGTTGCAACAGTTTCCACCCACCCAGTGTGTGTGTGTGTGTGTGTGTGTGTGTGTGTGTGTGTGCATGTGTGTGTATGTGTGTGTGTTGCAGAGGTGAGATCAGAGCAAACAGGAGGCAGCTATTCATAGCCACTGACATTTGGGCCAAAGACGCAGTGCAGCCAGGGGCAGAGCTAACAGATCCTCTGACCTCGGCCAGAGACCACCACCACCACCATCAACAACACTACCACCACTACAACCACTACCACCACCATCAACAACAACAACACTACAACCGCCACCGCCACTACCAACAACAACACTAACAACAACACTACAACCGCCACCACCAACAACAACACTAACAACAACAACACTACAACCACCATCACCACCAATACCAACAACAACAACCATCACCAACAACAACAACAACAACATTACCACCACCACTCCAACCACCAACACCAACAACAACAACACTACAAATACCATCACCACGCCTACAACCACCACCAACAACAACAACAAACACAATAGCAGCAGAAACAACAACAACAAAAACAAGCGGTGCTGAAAGTCAAGTTTGCCCCCCCTCCCATCCTCTCCCTAGTGACGCCACAAGAGAGAACGTGTCCCTTCGAACGTGGCGTGCGCGCCTTCATCCTTCCGGCTGATGGGAGGACTCGAAGCTGGAAGCAAATCTAGAAGGCAGAGAGCGTGCGGAGGTTTCGCCGCCTCACCTGTTCATCGTGGCCGCGGTCGCTTGACTGGACTGGTGCGTTTCATTCGTGGCCGGGCGCAGCTCGGCTCGGAGGGAGCGGGGATAGATCACGGCTGAGTCGGCGGCTGTGTCCCCGCGGCGGCGGCCAGCTGCGAGGCGCCGAGCGCGTCCATGTCGCTCGCACCGTCCCGCGTCACTCTCGAGGTGAAGTGCACGACGGGGTCCCCCACCCCCGCCTCCGGTTCACCGGGCCGGACGCTGCGCCTTCCTCCCGCCCGCAGCCTGAGCAAAGCCCCAGGTGCCAAGTGGCGCACGGACGGCAGATGAAGAGGCGCGAAAAATCTCCTGAAGTATGTCGGACAGGTGGCTGCAGCTGCTGCTGCTGCTGCTGCGAGACCAACAGTTTGAGGGAGCCGCAGGTGGAGCTGCGGAAGGTGCCTCCTCTCTCTCTCTCCCTCTCTCTCTCTCTCACTCTCTCTCTCTCACTCACTCCACCTGCATTCCTTCGCTGACCACGCCCCCCTCGACCAATCGGAGGGCGAGAGGGGAACAACCAGCGGAGAATGAAAGCGGTTCTTACTCCGCTGCTCTTGATTTGAAAGGACTTTGCAGCTGCATTTTTTTGGTGTAAATTTTCCACTGCTGCCACAGCTCCGAGAAGGAATGTGACTGACTGATTGATTGATTGATTGATTGATTGATTGATTGACAGTGTTGGCGAGTAATCTATTACTAAGTAGTCTACTACTGTAATTAAACTACTTTTTTTTAGTAGTTTTTTTAGTCAAGTAATGTGACGGGACTACTGTGGCAAAACTGTTAATCATATCATAATTACTTCATCAAGTAACAATTCCATTACTTTTCTGAAATATTTTGCAAGCTAAAAATATCTTATTATCCCCAAAATGTCTGAAATCTAGGAAAACAACCGAAAACAATGATGTCGCAGATTGATGATGCAGCCATGCATGCAACGTCATTGATGCGACGACGCACCAAAGCAAGCACGGCGACGGCAAAAGAAAAAACTGCGATTGCGTTTGTAGCTGGAAATACAAACATTACTTTGAGTTCGTCTCGTCTAAATCAAAGAATATTGTGGTTCGTTGTGCGTCATGTGCAGGAAACAAGACGCTCTCAACTGTGTTTTCAACTTTATCTTTTTTTAACTGTAACTTTAACAGTAATTGGTAATTGATTACTTATGAAACAAATTAGTTAAATAAGTAATTAGATTACTTTTTAAAGGAGTAATCAGTAATCAGTAGTTGGACTATTTTTATGGAGTAATCCCAACAACGCTGTTGATTGATTGATCTGCTTTAAATGCGACAGGTTTAATCCAAGTTTGCTTTGTTGTTCAGGGGACCCTCCCCCCATTTCAATCGTTTTCGCTCAGGTTGTTTTCCAGATGGACGTGTGAAACCCAGCAACGGCCCCTCAGAGCCACCCGGCAATGGACTCACGTCACTGTCACGTCTCAGGAATTCAAATGTTCCTGAATTCTTTCCATCACCTCCTCCCTCTCCTCTTTTTTCTACTTTCATCTTTCACGTCAGGGGCTCTTCCTTTGGTGAGGCCACGCCCCCTTCACTTTGGCCCCTCCCACAACGCTGGATCTCCTCCCTTGCAGCCTGTGTGTGTGTGTGTGTGTGTGTGTGTGTGTGTGAGGCCTGAGGGTGTCGTCACCGCCGCCTACAATACTTGATCTTGACCTTTCGACCCCGGTATGATGCAGACACAACAGAGCAGGTGTGTGTGTGTGTGTGTGTGTGTGTGTGTGTGTCAACAGCATGGGGGCAAGGGGCATCACAGCAGCTCCTATCTTCACCACTTGACCCTGACCTCAGAGGTGGGAGCAGGAAGCACTCTAGGTCACATGACTGGTGTAAATGTGAAGTGACTGCAGCCAGACAGACAGACAGACAGACAGGCGGACAGGCGGGAAGTGGCTGTCGTCACAGGAAGGACGACAAACTGAGCTGAAGAACGATGTGAAACCTGAGCTGCTCTCTTGTCTATTGGTGGGTTTTTGATCAAGTGGAACCTGTGTGTGTGTGTGTGTGTGTGTGTGTGTGTGTGTGTGTAGGCAGCGTAGCTGTGAGCGTTTAACCATTATCGTCAGTCTTGTCCGGGCTTGTGGAGACACTTTCAGGTCCCACGTGTGAGTTCTCCACTGTGAGTGTTGACTGAGGGGCGGAGAGCAGCAGAGAGTCGACGGCCATCAGCACCTCCTCACCTCCACAGTCGCGTCTCTCTCCGCCTCGCTCGGCCCTGAGAAGCTCCAGACAAGAGCACGGTTGTATCTGCTGACTGACCGACTGACTCCTGCTTCTGGACTCAGCCTGCAGATTTTGAACTTTCGCTTCTTGCATTCTTCAGGTCGGCCGCAGCAGACAACATTCAGAGGCCTTGTGATTTCTCTGCTTCTGATTGGGCCCCCTTGGACTCCGCCCCTGCACCAATAGGAATGTGGTGACTGCCAATCCGAAATATGAGTCAGCTGCAGCCTGGGGTTACAGGAAGTTTTAACCGAGTCCATTAGCAGTAATCAAAAGAAGGTCCAGACCAACTTTCCTTTGATCCATTCCACCATTGAAGTTGCTGATTGTTGATAAGAAGTTAGAACCTGCGTGTCTTTCACCCCTGTGCTCCATTTCCACTCTTTAACCAACAACCAACCTGTGGCACCGCACTTGAACCCACCTCACCTGTGACCCATGACCTCGCACTTCCTGTGCAGGCTAGAAAGCTGTTGCCATCTAGGGGCCAACACCAACAATGGCACAGAATAACTTCTACATCCACATTATTCTCTGACACAAACAGACACAAGGCTCAGCGGCTCCAATAGGAAGCCGCACACTGTTTCCAGCTGGCGAGAAGGAACCTGATTGGTCCACTTTTCAAGGTGGCCACGCTCGCTTGTGTTCAGGTTGCAAGTGATTTTATTTTTTTTTAATTGTCATAAATATCAGACATGAAGATTATTTCAGCCACTTTCAACTTTTGTAAATGGTCTAGGGCTGCAATGAATGATTATTTTTGTTGTTGACTAATCCATCGATTATTTTTTCAATTAGTTGATTAATCATGATTATCTTCTTTATTTTCACAGTTGGTGTCCGGGGGCCAGGCTGAGGGGCCACACACCTGAGGACTTCAACGACAGACACAACAGCCACACACACACACACACACACACACACACACACACACACACACACACAGTCAGAACGACATTATGAGCTGGTTGTCACACAGCTTCCGCAACCATTGACACAAAACAACAGGCTGCTTCAACCCTCCAGTAAACTCCAGCTACTAGCAAACCGCAAGCGGCGGTAACAGGCGTCTTTTTACACGCTTCCGGCCCAAAGACGGGCTGCAGCGAGGGGCCACCGAGAGCGAGGGCGTTTTAAAAGGCGGCCCCTCGGCTGAGAGCACCGGCTGAGAAAAGACTCCTGTGCAGTCGATCGTCTCTCCGAACCAGCTGGGAAAAGTTGATCAGACTGACCGACTGCAGTGTACTCGCTGACATACACACACACACACACACATACACACACACACACACACACACACACACACACACACACACACACACGCACACACACGCACGCACGCACACGCACGCTGTTTACAAGCTGACAGCAGCTTCCTGTTTGTGTCGCTCCCGAATCCTATTTTGAGTGAAACAAGGCGTCCTGATGGGAAACATCTGCTGCTTCTGTGGCTTGGACGTCACGGCGGCATCATTTAGAGTCCAGTAAAGCTCCGGCTCCATTGCAAACCTGCTTCCTGTAACAGCAAATAAAATGTACCGCGCGCACACGCGCACACGCACGTGAGCACGCACGCGCACACGCAAGCAAACAGATTCTGGTGGTTGTGCAGATGCAGCTGAAGCTGAGGTTGTTTTGGAAGGTCGACCTTAAAACAAATCTTATCATGTCAGCACAAACATGGAGGGACCTCCAAACACAGCTGCAGGAGAGCATCAACAGCGCTGCCGAGTGTTGTGCGTGTGTGTGTGTGTGTGTGTGTGTGTGCGTGTGTGCGTGTTTAGCTGCGATGTTCCGGCTCGCCAGCTCAGTGGAAGAGACAGACGAGTGAGCAGAAACGTTGAAAGGGTCTCAAGCAGGAGGCCAATCACGCCCCTCATCACATATCATCACATGGTCTGTTTCCTTTTTTTTTTTTGTTATTGTTGTTTCAAAGCCAATTTGTTAGCGGCTTCAGTGCACAAGCAGAAGATGTTTGATGCCACATGAGCTGGCTTCAACCTCCAACAGAGAGTCTTTAGTATGTAAGATAGACCCTTTTTTATGATATAATTAACAGTTTTGCCACAGTAGTCCCGTTACATTACTCCGTTACTTAAAAAAAGAAAAAAAAAGAAAAAGAAAAAGTAGTTTAATTACATTAGTGGATTATTTTTCCGGGCCTGCGATGAACTGGCGACTTGTCCAGGGTGTCACCCTGCCTTCGCCCTAAGACAGCTGGGAGAGGCTCCAGCAGAGCCCCGTGACCCTGAATAGGAATAAGCGGGTATAGAAGATGAATGAATAAATGAATGAGTGATTATTTTTCCAAAATAAAATAGAATAAAAACCCTCTCTGCAACCACTTGACACACCTGGACCTGGTAGTTCTGTCTCAGGTCAGCTGTCTCTGTCTCACTTGCTGCAGGATCTGTGCGAAATTAGCCGCCTAAGGACTTGTCCAGCGCCTGAACACTGGGAGTGACACGGGCGGTGCACAGCAGGAGGCGTGTCTCACTCCTGACACGACAACATCAAGGCCTTTTTTTAAAGAGCTGAGATGTGCGGCATCGTCTCAACCAGGAGAGACTCTGCTACTTGCTGGCGGGGGGCAGAATGTTGTGGAGCAGCTTGTGGAGAGACCAGAGAGCGGGCGGGAGGGAGGGAGGGAGGGAGGGAGAAAACACTAATGAGGAAAAAACACACAGGAAGAGATGGAATTCCTCCCAGGACATGATGGAGTCCAGTCCGATGTCACATTCTCAGCCTTCAGCCCCTGTGACTGAGTTAGTGAGGGGTCGAGGACTTGGAAAGGGACGCACCCCTTCAAGGCCTTGTGACATCATCATTAGCAGCCTCCACTTTAGCTCTTCACATGACATTATTTGGGGGTTAGAAATATAATAAATAAATAGTCATTCTCGTGTGTGTGTGTGTGTGTGTGTGTATATATATATATATATATATATATATATATATATATATATATATATATATACATATATACATTCTGTATATACATACACACATAGGGTGTTTGTGTGGTGTGTGTTACCAACCACAGTTACCAATTCATATTTTATTTTTGTGTTGTTTATTTGTTTGTTTGCTTGTGTTGGCATTGTATTGTTTGTATATATATATTGTTTGTAAAATACAATGTGCATAACTGCACATTGTATTTTATATACAGTTTTATATTATTGTATTTGTCCTGTGAAGTGAAATCTTCTTCTTCTTCTTCTTCTTAAGAAAGTCTTACGGACACTTTTTACTCCTCCAGTCCACCGGGGGTTAATACACAGACATCCCAGCCTGAGGGTTGTTAGAATTTAGCTTTCGCCGCCTAATGTCTCTGTTTCATGTGCAGAATTAATCTGTTCAACTTGTCACAGCTGCGGGATGTCGGGTTGGTGCCAGCGCCGGCTAGTGGCTGGCAGGAACTGTCGGTGCGTCTCAATGAGCTGATGTGCGGTGCAGCTGTCACAGCTCATTAAGGCTTTCACAAAGATTTATATTTTCTCAGGAGTTTATTTGTCTGCTGCGTCAATATTATGGTGCCACTGCGGCTGATGCACACTTCATCGACTAACAGCCTTCAGCTTCCCACCGGCTGAGCAGTAAACACACACGCAGAAGAATGTGAGGCTGGCATCTGACCTGCTCAGACTCTGACTGATGACTGTGATTATCTGTGTGTGTGCGCCTGTGTGTGTTGTTTTGAGATTGTGTTCAACACACAGTTTGAGACTTGACTCACGTCCAGGAGCTAACACCGCCTCTCTCTCTCTCTCTCTCTCTCCCTCTCTCTCTCTCTCTCTCGCAACAAACAGTTTCTAAATTAATGATTAGAGAAAAAAAACTGTCACAACAGAAAAAAGAAAAAAATGTGATGTGGTGAAGTGGTGTGTGTGTGTGTGTGCGTGGAGGGGTGGTGGGTGTCTATGGGTGTCAGTCAAGTAAAAAAAGAAAAAAAA